>NW_008328704.1:1206538-1210224 GCF_000622305.1 Nannospalax galili
GAAGATGCCCTTCAGACATGGCCACAGGCCAGTCCAATAGAGGCAATCCCCCAACTGAGGCTCCCTCAGCCCAGGTGTGTCACGTTGACACTAAAGCTATCCAGCACAACCTCAGTGCTCATGAGAAGCTCAGTGTGTGTGTGTGTGGGGGGGTCACTGTTAGCACCTCAGTGCTCGCGGGAGGCTCAGTTGGGAGGGTTCACTGTTAACTCTTCAATGCTCTCTGCCCAGTGCTTCCCGGTTCTCCACTCGAACTCTCACATAGATGACCTGCAGAGGCTGAGAATTCAATTCATCTTGTAGTCCTGCACCCTGCGGGGTACAGCCTGGTGATGATTTTCAGATACAGCAGTCCTGCTACAAGAAACTTGATTTTTCTTTCCCAGCAGTCCCACATATTTCCTGATTTCTCACTCTGCCTTGAACTGAGAATTTAAAGTCCCTTGTATGCCATTCTAAAAATGCAGAATTCCTGGTGCTGGCAGACCCACCCACATCCCAGTTCAATCTCCACCACAATGCTGTGCTGAGCTGTTCTTTGGCTACCCCAACCTGGCTTTTCAGACTTCATTCCAGGCAGTGGTGGAAGTGTGCTTCCGCCATGCTAGGCTTTCACAGAACGCCAGACTGGGCAATGCAGGAAGCAGCTGCCCTACCACATGCCTGGGGACCCACACAATGATCCTCGGCACCTTGGCTGGCAGAACATTACCTAATCTCAGCCTCCATCTCCACACATGCATCTCCCTATAGCTGTATCCAAAACCTATTTATGAAGACATCATCATGTTGGATTAGGGCCTACCTACTACAGGGTGGCCTCACCCTAACTATACCTACAACCCTATTTCAAGTAAGGGCACATCCCCAGGTACCACGGATCAGAATGCCAACATGAGTTTTAGGGGCACTGACTCAAACCACACTGCACATTATTGCATTGTGTAACCAGCGCTGGGATTCTGTTTGAGGCTGTTTCCTGAAACAGTTTCTGGCGTTAAGACTATGTCAGTCCTGGTGTTCTCAGGAAAACAGGACCTTCTCTGGGCATTTCATCCAGATAGAAACAAACAAGTATGCTGTGAAGGGTGCTGTTATTGTTTGAATAGGAAATGGCCCCTGGAAGCTCATGGTTTTGGACACCTGCTCCCAGTTTGGTGGCAGTGAGTTGGTGGGGGGCTATGGTAGCTATAGGACTTAGGATCTGGTTGGCAGAGGGAGGTCACTAGGGGCAGGCCTTCCAAGGTTAATAGTTCTGGTCACCCTCTGACTCCTGGTCCACCTCACTCGCTGCCACAGACAGAGCTGCTCTGCCATGCCTTCTCCGGCGAAGTACGACCTCTGAAGCTATGAGCCCAAATCGACTGTGATCCAGAGTAATAAGTGCATCGAAACCATTGAAAGAGGTGGAGGAATGGAGACTGGAGAGCCCCGTCGACACACAGCGGTTCCCAGAGTTGGGACCATAGCAGCCACAGGAAACAATGAGTGACGCTCACAGCTGCCTACAGCATGCATGAGAACACAGAAAAGGCCACAAGATCAGGCCTGCAGCCTCGAAGTAGCATGGAGGGCACAGTCATAAGTCACAGGTGCACGAGTGGCCAGGCACAGGGCACTATAGGTAGGTTACAGGCAGGTTGCGGGCCGGCTATAGGTGAGCTATGGGTACAGGAGGGCTGCAGGCAGGACACAGGCTATAGCAAGTACAGGGGGCTGTGCACTGTCTCCAGTGGTCCTGGTGGGCCTTGAAGGTCAGTCTAAGAGGGCAGTGACATAGTAGCAGAGACAAAAGGACAGACCCAAGGAACGCTGTGGAATCAGCTGAAAGAATCACATCAAATCCTAGGGGTGGAGTTTGAGCCCAGGGTGATGCTGGACAGATCTGCTTGGTTGGAACATGACCTGCTGCATCAGCAGTGAGGGGCAGCCTGGGCATGCCCTGCTGGGCCCTCTGGGGAGGAGGGACACCCTGAGGGAGCTCTGAGGGGCACAGAGGCGAGTCCCTTTCTTCGGTACCTCCTGGACTTGCAGACTGGGTTATACCTGCGTGTAGAGACCGGGGGGTGAGGGCCTTTGAAACCTTGAGAACAGCCAGTGGTACCGGGCAAGGCTATGACGCCCCTGCTGGTGTGGGCAGTGGCGACTCCTGTGAAGACCACGTGGTGGCACTGCAGGATAGGCAGCCGCCGAACTGCTGTGCAGCCCAGTGTCCGCCATGCTTGGTCCTTGTCACAGGATCTGCCTCGTTCTGGTGAACTAGCTGGCTTGTTCATTCCTGTCATTCAGACTCATCAAGCAGCTGACTGTTTCTCACTTGCTCATTCCCTCCCTCATTCATGCATTCATTCACCAATGGCTCATTCACTCACTGATTCATTCACCTATCATGGGTGGCCCGGCTTTGGCTGGGGGTGGGAGGAGGGCATGGGGTGATGTGATGGGTGAGAAGGTAGAGAGATATTGGGCTGGTGGTCAGGGAAGGTTTCCCTGAGGAAGTGACATCTGGTCCTAGGAGTCAGAGCATCTGACAGGATAGAGGGACAGGGGACAGGCTTTTGTGGGGCTGGATGGTGCCAGGTTGGGGTTGGGGCCAATCTCCCTTGGGTTGTTACAGATTGGCTGCTTCCTGATGGGACCAGGACAAGGGTTGGGCAGGGAAATGGGCCAGGGGCCCCCGGGGTTATCCTGGTGAGCTTGGGGCAGAGGTGGAGGTCGGGACCTGATGGGGCACTGGGCGACTATGAGGGAACAGAGTATGAGGGTGACACAGCCTTTGCTCACTCCCCGGGGTGGACCAGCCACTGTTGAGGAGACAAATCTTGGCTGACACACAGGATCCCCACTTGGGCCTGTGAGGAGGACCTGGCCATCTCCATCGCAGGGATAAACTGACAGAGGGACAGCTGCTGCTCAGGGAAGGGAGCCCAGGGTCCAGAGCTGAAGGCTGACCTTGGAACTGCACAGAAGCCCGGCAGCTTGGCTGAGGTCAGAAACCCGGGAAGGATACAAGCGGGGATGCTCAGGAGAGTGAGAAGAACCGGAGTAAGAAGTAGCCAGGGGCAGGTGGACAGCTGCTGCCACCGGGAGACACAGGCATGGAAGTGTCCCCGTCGTGTCCTCCCACCCTGTAGGACAGCGGGTCACATCCAAAGTGGAGTCCTTCAAGACGCAGTGGTCCCTCTCTTGGGGACAGTTTGATGGCTCCTGCTTGGGGACCCCGAATCGCTCGGATTGGCTGCTTGTGGGTTTGACTCTTACATGCTGTAAGACCATATTGGTGGCTTTAAGCCACTGAGTTTTGGGGTCATCTTTCATACAGCGTTAGAGAACGCATACTAGGATAACTCTGCCTCTCCCTATCGGAGACCTTGGCTGCTTAGCCATCTGCCATGCTCAAGACAAAGCTTGACCAGGCTGGAGGATCCAGTGCGTGGTTCATTCGTGTGCTGTGGGGCAGGAGGCTGCTTCCATTCCTGCCCCATAGCTTCTCTCCATGTGACCTCCTCCAGAGCCAAGATCTAGTGGTTCATGTGACTTCCTCCAGAGCCAAGAGCTAGTGATTTTTTTTCTTTTTTGTTTTGTTTTGTTTTCTTTGGTCTTTTTGAGACAGGGTCTCCCTGCAGCCCCAGCTAGCCTGGAACTCACTATGTAGACTAGGCTGGCCTTGAACTCACAAAGATCCG
>NW_008328704.1:1210366-1222077 GCF_000622305.1 Nannospalax galili
TGTGAGTGCACTCGTGTTGAGCAGTGCTGCGGAGGTCAGAAGAGGGCTTCAGATTCCCCTGGAACTGGAGTTAAGGACGGTTTGTAGCCACCCGCCATGTAGGTGCTGGGACTCAAACCTGGGTCCTCTGTAAGATCAGTCAGTACTCTTAACTGCTGAGCCACTGCTCCAGCCCCAAGATCCAGGCTTTTGAGGGCAGAGTACTCAGGTACTCAGCTAGGCACAAATTCCTAGGGATTGAGACAGTCCATGCCTAGCGGATTGAGATAATTCAGGCCTGGACTCAAGTCTCCCCTGAATCTTGGTCCCTGGTCCCTGGCAAGTCCTTGGGTCTTACCTCATTGTGCTGTGCTCACCATACAAGTGTGAGGGCCTGAGTTCAGATCTCCAGAGCCCACATCAAGCCCGGGGGTCTGTAATCTTGGTGTTCCTAAGTTAGATGGGAAGCAAACACAGGATTCCCGAGAAGCTCACAGGCCAGTGACTTGTCACACTGTAGAGAGGACAAACAGGTGAAAGGTGAGGGCCCACACCAAGGCTGTCCTCTGGCCTCCATACGAGCCACGTGGCATAGGTGTGCGCACACGCACACACACACACACACACACACAGATGAAAAGAAAACAAATCTAGGTGTGGTGGTGCACACATGTAATCACAGCGCTCAGAAGGATAAGGCAAGAGGATTTAGAATTTGAGGTTAGACTGGGCTCATAGTGAGACCGTTTTAAACACCAAAACCAAAACCAAACTCAAAAAACAAAAACCTAGCAACCAAATTGACCCCAAGTCATCTGAGACTAAGTAAGAAAAAAATAAGAGGGACAGTGGCTGAGAAGGTTGGGTAGCTCAGCGGGTAAGGGCGCCTGCCACCACATCTGACAGCCTAAGTTTGAGTTCTGAGTTCCAGATGATGGAATGGACTCCTGCAAGCTGTTTTCTGACCTCCACATGCACACCATGGATAGTGTGTGCCACACCTCCCACGCACATGCTAACTAACTAATAATAGATACATGTTTTCTCATAGTTGGAGACTGGGAAGTCCAAGGTCAAAGCATTGATGGGTTTTGTGTGTTGTAGCAGCCTGGGCTCTGCCTCTAAGATGGAATCTGAGTGTTCTGCCCTTGGATCAAGGACCTGTAAAGACTTTTCTCAGGGTCTGGATCCCGTGTGCCACCACCTTCAGTTGTGACCCAGTCACTCACCAATGGGCATCTGTACCATTTCTACCTTTCGGCTGCTACGAATGCTGCTCTGTAGATGTCTCTGCACAGGTGTCTGTGCCATCGCAGGCTTTCAGGTCTCTGGATTTATGCCTAGCAGCCGGAACTCTGTGGTGTTTCTTGAGGAGACACGGAAACATTTGCTATAACATCTGCCCTTCTTACCCCCACCAGCGATGCACGAGGCCTATGACTCCTTTGCCCTGTGTACACCTATGACTTTCCACTTCTGACTAAAGCCACGGTGGCAGCTATGAGATTCCTCTGTCTTCCTTGGAGAGACACCTAATCAAGTCCATCCCTGGTTTATTTTTAAAATATTGGGTCATGTTCTTATTATCTTCTGGATAGTTAAGTCCATATCAGATGCATGACTTATATTTTGTTAGTTTTGTGACTGGATTGTCTTTTTTTTTTTTTGGTCTTTTTGAGACAGGGTCTCCCTGTAGCTCCAGCTGTCCTGGAACTCACTATGTAGACCAACCTGGCCTTGAACTCACAGAGATCTGCCTGCCTCTGCCTCCCGAGTGCTGGGATTAAAGGCGTGCGCCACCATGCCCAGCTTATTATTTTTAGGTCTTTTTTGAGACAGGGTCTCCCTGTAGCCCCAGCTTGCCTGGAACTCACTATGTAGACCAGGCTGGCTTTGAACTCTCAGAGATCTGCCTGCCTCTGCCTCATCTGTGTATGTGAGTGCAGGTGCTGGAAAAAGCTGGAGGTATCAGATCTCCTGGAGCTAGAGTAACAGGCAGTTGTGAGCCATCAGATGTGGGTGCTGGGAATGGAACTTGGGTCCCCTGCATGAGCAGTGCTCTTAACTTCAGAGCTGTGGCTCCAGCCCTGAAAGTTCATTTTTCTATTGCATTTTTTTTTTTTTTCTTTTTGAGACAGAGTTTCCCAGTAGACCCAGCTGACCTGGAACTCACTATTTAAATCAGGCTGGCCTCGACCTCAGAAATCTGCCTGCCTCTTTTAATCCCTGCTGGGATTAAAAACATATGCCACCATGCCCAGTTCTATTGCAATTTTTTTGTCTTTTTGAGACACAGTCTCCCTGTAGTAGGGCTGGCCTTGAACTTGCAGAGATCTGCCTGCCTCTGCCTCCTGAGTGCTGGAATTAAGGTGTGTGCCACCACACCTGGCTCTATTGCAATAAAAAAATCATTTGTGTATGTTTGTGTATGATGTATATATATATGCATATATATGCACACATTCGTGTGTGCGTGTGTGTGCCACAGCATGCATGTGAAGGTCAGAGGACCACCTCTGGTGTTGGCTCTTACCTTCCAGCTTGAGGGTCTGTTGTGCTTGCCTGAGTACCAGGCAAGCTGGCCTACAGGCTTCCTGGAACTCTCCTTTGCTGCTTCCCACCTCTTCACAGGAACGTCCAACTAGGTCCAGTCAGGTCCTTGTGCTTATACAACAAACACTTCACTGAGCCACCTCCCTGGCCTCTCTACTAGTTTTCCTGATGACTGTGTTAGAACAGTGGAGCCCTATGCAGGGCACTGCATGTTCCAAGGAAAGGCCAGAGGAGGATGCTGGGTGTTCTCCATTGCGCTCCACCTCATCCCCTTGAGTCAGGGTCTCTTACTGAACCCAGAGCTCACCATTGAAAAAATTGTTTTTCATGAATGTTATGCCTGCATGTATGTGCACCCGTGTCATGCAGTGCCAGCAGAGGCCAGAAGAGGGCATCAAATCCCCTGGAACTGGAGTTATGGACTGTTGTTAGCTGTCATGAGGGTGCTGGAGTCTTCTGCAAGAGCAGCCAGTGCTCTTAACCGTTAAGCCATCTCTCCAGCCCCCCAGAGCTCACCATTTTACAGTGAGGCTAGAAGCCAGCAATTTCCAGAGGCTCTCCTGCCTCTGCCTTCCCCACAGAGCTGGGATTATAGGTGTGGCCACACCCAGCTTTTAAAAAAGGTGGGTACTGAGGATCCAAACTCCAGGCTTCATGCAAGTACTCTTACCCACTGAGCCACCCCCCAGGCCAATACTAGATCTTCTGATCCATCAACATGGGCAATCGTTCCATTTACTCAAGTCCTCAGATTTTCATATTTTATAGTTTCCGCTGGACAAGTTACGTGTATCCCTAGGAATTTTATTCTTTTGCATATACTACTATAAATGGAATTGGCTTAATTTCCTTTTCAAGTTGGTTGTTTGTGTCCTATTTTCCTCTGTCTAGTTTTTTTAAATAGCAAAGCACAAGTAAAATAACGCTCCCCGTGGGCTCCAGCTACTGACCTGTTGCTTTCTCTGTAGAGCCTGGGGGTGAGAGTCATGAGTTTCCCTTTTTTTGGTCTTTTTGAGACAGGGTCTCCCTGTAGCCCCAGCTGTCCTGGAACTATGTAGACCAGGCTGGCCTTGACCTCACAGAGATCTGCTTGCCTCTGTCTCCTGAGTGCTGGGATTAAAGGTGTGCACCACCACGCCCGGCCTGAGTTTCCCTCGACAGGCCACAGGGTGGATCCTGCAGATGGCTGGACTTCACAGAAGCGCCTCATTGGGGTCTTTGAGCCAGCGGGAAGCCCCGCTCAGAGCCCAAAGTTGAGGGAGGGGCTGGCCTGTTCCACAGACCCCTTGTCTCCTGGCAATTCATGCCACAGCATGTGATGTGACAAGCACTGGGCCTCCCGGTCCTTTGTCCAGCCCACGTTGCCACCTGTGCTCTTACAGTGTGTGGGTAAGCACTCCTGGAGACTGTCTTCAAGGCTGGGGCTGCTGGACTGGAACCTGGGCCCACATGGTCTTGGCCTGCTTTATATACAGGTGGTGGCCTGCTCCTACACCATAGTGGACTTTCAAGGGCAGTGGCTAGGTTGGCCTCATTTGCTTTCTAAAATTTATTTTTTTATGAGTGTTTTGCCTGCATGTATGTAAGTGCACCATGTGTGTGCCTGGTGCCCTTGGAGATCTGAGGAGGACGTAGGATCCCCTGGAACTAGAGTTACAGACTGTTTTCAGCTTCCATGTGCCATGGAGGTGCTGGGAACCAAACTCAGTTCCTCTTAACCACTGAGCCATCTCTCCAGCCCTTGGATTTACTTTATGAGTGTCTTGCTTACATGTGTATGTGAACCTGTATCATGCAATGCCCACGGAGGCCAGAAGAGGGCGTAAGATCCCCTGGAACTGCAATTATGGATGGTTGTTAGCTACCTTGGGGGTACTGGGAACTGAACTTAAGTCCTCTGCAACAGCAGCCAGTGCTCTTAACTGCTGGGTCAACCCTCCAGCCCTTCACCTGGATTCTTGTTCGGGTCTCTGTCTCATCCTCACAGTGATGGTCCCGGGTGGCCTCATGTAGCCACTTCTTGAGCCTGAGCGGCTGCCTCAGGAAGGATGGATGAGGTTCCAACTGCAACTGGGGGTACCTGTCATACTCACCAGTTGCAAAAGGGTAGAGCACAGCCCGGGTAGAAGGGCTAACTGTGGGGCAAACCCTGATTGCTGCAGTAAGGCAGGAGACCACGGTGGTCCTCTGGGCCCCCTAGGAGGCTGAGCCAGCCACCCTGAACCTCCTAAGCTGACATTAGGCAAAGCCTTCCCCACCCTCCATCTCAGACCCACCTCTCAGCACCTCCAGGGAGGGCCTGCAAAGCTATGGGATGCCGTGTGCCCTCCCTGCAGATGTGTCAGTCTCATGGGCTTGTCAGGGTGTAGCTGTGTCTGAACTGCACTTGCCCCGTCCCAGTGCTGCTAAGTCCCAGGTTATGCCAAGCTCTTGGGCCAAGGAGGCATATGTGGCATGACAGTGATGACAGGCTGTCACGGTGGCTTCTCTAAGTGGGGTCTCTGGAACGCCAGTGGGGCCCCAGGTTGTTTGGAGGCTGCTGCTACCCTGCCTTTTGAGCAGGGGAAGGCACAGGCTGGGGTGGACACCAGATCTGCTACCCTTGGATGACCTGGGCCAGGGGGTGGGCACAGCTTTGGGGCTCAGGAGTGGTATGGACAATAGAAAGGGGCTGTGGATAGGAGAGGGGTGTGAAGCGTGTGTGGTTTCCTGGTGTCATACTAAGACATGGTGACTGATGTAAACACGTCACTGAACCCAGGGAGATTTCCTTCCCAGAGCGGCTAGAGAGTCCATGACGCTCCTATGGCCACTGCGATGCTGGAAGCTGGGGACGAATGAAGGCAACCCCACAGCTCCGGCCCACCTCACCACTGTTGCAGCAACATCACAGCATGCAGGGTGCTCCTCTAATGCCCTACCATCCTCCCAGCTGGTGGTCCAGGTCACATGTGGCCACTGAGCTGGACCCAACAGCAGCTGAGGCGGAGGGCTGGGCAGCACCTAGACAACAGGCGGAGGGAGCAGGGCAGCAGAGCAGTTGCGTTCGTCACCGAGGAGGAAGGACAGCAGGTCAGCGGTGGAGGCTGAGGCTCCTTTCTCCTGGCCAAGGAGCCCAGCTTGTAGCTGCTCCCCTCTAGTGGACTTAGCTGGTGGCTGGTTGGCCACAGGATGCCATGCCAAAGGCTCTGCCGTAGCGCGTTAGACCCTCGGTGACCACACCTGGTCCACAAACACTTCCCTGGTGCTGTGCCATTTGGAATTTTTTGTCTACAGCTCACAGAACTTAAGATACCTGCAGTTACTGCCCCCTGCTTTTAAGATGGGCAGACATGGGAGGGTGGCAGGGCTGAGGGAGGTGTATCCCGGGCCACTGTCACCAACACCACCTGACCAGGACCAGCATGGAGCACCTGTCATTGGACAAGCAGTCTTGGGGGGCCGGGGGCGGGGGTGTTGAAATTTGAGACTCGGGTGTGGCCAGGCTGCTTCCTAGCCATCTCATTGGTTCCTGGACAGTCTCTGGCTCCATGCTGCCATTCCTCAGAGGGTCTGTGTCCTGTACAGAGGCAGTAGGGCTGGATCAGTGCCACCCATGACCTAATTTGGCCTCAATGACCTGTGTATAAACTCTGAGGTGTTGAGGGCCCCCTTTTCTCCTTCACTTGCCCATGGCCTTCTGAGAGCTCCTCATCCCCTGCCTGAGACTGAGGCACCACCCTACTTCTGGGGATGTGTGGGATCCTGACCAGATCAGTTATCAAATCAGCATGACCTAAGAGGCCAACCCCTCTGGTCCTCCAAGGGGGTCCGCTGACTCCTAGGATGTACAGCAGGTGGCCAAGGCCCCACTGGCAGAGCAATGGCAAGCAGGGACTGGTAGAGGCAGCCCGTGGCTTTTTCTCATGGGCAGGTTACCTCCCCTTCCCCAACCCCTCACTCCAGGGGCTAAGTGTTTGGCATGGAGGTGCACTGGTCCACAGGTGGCCTGCAGCCTGGCCTCCTCACAGGGCCACACGGCTGGGCCCCTTTCCTCCCCAGGACTGGCTGCACATCTACCCACATTTGAAGGAGAACTTGGTCTTGCTGAGGGAAAAAGATGTGAACAGAAAAACAGACGCTTAGGTGAAGCTGGCCTGGCTGCTGTGTGTAAATGTGGGGTATTCTTCTTGTTAAAGACAAGCCCTGAGTTAGCACAGACATTCTAGTCACTGCCTTCAAGTTTCCATGGCAACCACTACCTCCTTTCCAGCCAGGGCTCCAAGGGCTAGATACAGTGGCTCTTGTCCTTAGGCATTAACTTACAGCCTGTTCTCACCTTCCATGGTCCTGGCCCAACGTTCCCCAGGACACAGTGACCCCCAGCCCTCTGGGGAAGATAGAATTCACAACTGTACAGCCCAGTGGGGCACACAGCTCTGTGGGGCTCGGCCTGGTGGGGCACAGGGCTCTGTGGGGCTCGGCCTGGTGGGGCACACGGCTCTGTGGGGCTCGGCCTGGTGGGGCACAGGGCTCTGTGGGGCTCGGCCCGGTGGGGCACACGGCTCTGTGGGGCATGGCTCTCCCCAGTGTGGCAGGCCC
Organism: Nannospalax galili; assembly: GCF_000622305.1. Taxonomy (NCBI): domain Eukaryota; kingdom Metazoa; phylum Chordata; class Mammalia; order Rodentia; family Spalacidae; genus Nannospalax; species Nannospalax galili. The sequence continues at coordinate 1,217,480 of NW_008328704.1, forward strand.
TGTCCCTGCCACCACTCCAGATGGACCTCAGGGGCAGCCTGAGCTAGTGGGGACACGCGGTTCTTTCCGGACAGCACTGCCTGCCTTCTCTTGGTTTACTCTTTATTAACACTTTGCTGTTTGTCACTGCTTGTAGTGTCACATCGCAGTCCATGTTCTGTCAGTCCTTTTCAACTCTCATTTTGGTAAAATAAATAAGAGATAATGAATTCTAGGTCAGTGCTCGCTTGAGCCTTGGTTAGCTTCATGATTGAATTTTCGCAACAGACTTGTGAAGGTCCAGCCCGTGTGCAAGATGCAGGCACGGTGGCTCCGCCAGGGCAGGGAGACAGTCCCACCTCTCAGGAGGCTCTGTGTGTTGCCAAACAGAAACAGGCAGGAACTGAGCTGAACCACTCTATAGCTCAGCTTCTGGAAGGTTCCAGTGTGTCATCCACTACTCTGTAGAACTGAGCAGCTGGTCTCCTGGGGGAGTCAGAATGTTCTAGGGCCTTCCTGACTCTAGGCTGCTGACTGGCCCAGCCGAGGCAATGGGACTTCCTCCTGAGCCCCCTTCCTGGTGGGAGAATATATTTCCCGGGGTGACTCAAGGGTCTCTTTCCTCTGTCCAGCTTGTCTAGCCCCGTCTGGCTCTGTGGTCAGCCCAGTGCTGCCTGCAGAAATCTGTCTACTTGGAAGACTCTTTTGTCCAAAACAGGTTGCTTGACCACGGCACAGGTCGCTTGAGCATGGCACAGGGCCCCAGACTGCCTTGACTCTTCAACCCCAGTGCTGCTGTCCTGTTGGCAGTGCTCATTAAGCCACCTCATCTTCCTCTGGAAGATCCTGATTCCCAGGGAAAAGGGAAAATGCTTTTGGAAACATTACTGCATTGTGCTCTGTTTGTGCAACTGATCAGCAATGCTGCCCTCCTTCCCAGGACTAAAATGTCCACACAGCCTCCTCACTTGCATGTGCACATGTACACATGCCAGGCACACTAGAACACCACTGAGAAGCCCCTCCATGTTACAGACTGGTGTACTTAGTCACACCAGCAATGGGGCTGCTGCTACCCACAGGTCTCTGGGTCCAGGGGAGCCTCTGCGCCTGTGTATGTGAGAGTGAGGCACAGGCTGGGAGACTGTGGCACCTGCATGTGAGTGCACCTGCGGCAGACCATAGTGCCTGTACATGTGAGTATACATGTGCACGAGGGACAGTGTGTGCCTGCATGCATGTACACCCATGTATGCGTAGCATGGCTGGGGAGGCCACGTGCCTGCGTGCATGTGTGCCTGTGTGGCACAGGCAGGGAGATGTGGGCTGGGGTCACTGTGACTATCCTATGGGAAAGACGCACTTCAGGACAAGCCTGGTGGGTTGAGTCAGGGCAGGAGCCAACTCTACAGACCTGTCCAGTCATAGAGCCCTCTCCTGCAATCAGCTCATGTGAAGGGCCCAAAGTGGACCTCAGAAGTCTGGCTGGGCAGGAGGTGGAGCCTCTCTCATTACTGCCACAACACTCCTGGTGACAAGGAGGTGGCTGGGCAGGGCTGTCCCAGGGCTCCAGGAGGGCCATGCTCAGGCTTCCACACCTTGGGCAGCAAGGAGGCCCTGCCTTTTCTCCCGTGCTTGCCCTCGCTGTCCAGTCTACTCAGGGCTCCCACCCATACTGCCGGGAGAGGGGCTGGGTGAGGGTGCACAGGAGCCCAGTGTACCTTTTCTACAGGGCTCTGTCTACTCTGTAGCTAATGTTCTGATCACATGGGGAAAAAAATGTCCCTTGTAGAATCTCAGAAGAAAACAGGACAGGAGGGGACCAAGGTGCACTGCTGCCTGGGTGCTGGTTTCTCGATGGGAAGCAGCATCCAATCAAAGCCCTCCCCTGTGTAGACATTACAGTGAAGACAGAAAGAAAGAAAGCACAAGCCTCCTCCTTTGTCGGCCACAGCCAAATCAGGAGCCAAGGTTTGAGGGTGAGTGGGTGGGCGTGCGCTGCACCCGGAGCAGTGGCGGTTCCGTTCACTATGTACACCAGAGGGTGGCCGCAGCCTGGCAGGAGCCCTGGGAGCTGCTATCTGACGCGCTTCTCCACCGAGTACACGGAGATGTAGTAGTCATTGCTTCCCACGGCCAGGTGAGGCTGTGAGGGGAGAGAGCAGACAGGGCATGAGCAGGGCCTTGGAGCAGTGGGGCAGGGGCTGGGTCGGGGTGCAGGCTACCCGTGCCCCATGCCCAGCGTTGGTCTGGGTGCTGTTAACTACTGTTCCACCTCTCCACTCCACATAGGCACAGAAACGAGGGCCATTAACTGTCAGTTTCTAGCAGGGATGATGTATCATCCAAATTCCATTACGGATGATTTGCATACTACCCACAGTTCCCCGCAGCTTCTTTAGGGTCACCACACTGGGACAGTTCTGGAATCTGATGCTGTGCACTTCAGCAGAGCTACGCACAGGTTCTCATGGAGCGCAACACTGCAAAATCCTAACCAACATGACAGCCCCCGTCCATGAGTGACTGTGATTATGGACAGGTGCTAAGTCCATAGATGGACACACATCTGCTTGCTCAGCAGGGGGTGACAGGGCAACCTGAGCCAGGTTTCACTGAGGATGACGGTAGGCCAGAAGGTGCTAACTGCTTCCCCTTCTGTGCTGTCTGTTAGGGGAGGGCAGTGGTTCTGGAGACCCCAGGCCTAGCAGGTCTCTCAAGTGGCCCTACCTGCTCTTTGCCACTAGAACATTAAATATCCCTCAACCCCCATCCCCAGAAACCCTGAAGTGAAGACACAGACCCAGTGTGGGTGGAAAGCCAAGCAGCTGATGGCCCCAACGCGCTGGCCCATGAAGCCGTCGTAGTACTTGATGTTGTTGATCAGCTCGCCGTTTCCATTGTAGATGGCGGTGAACTGGTTCATGGAGCCACTGTGGTGGGGAGGGAAAGAGGGTCAGGACACTAGCTCTGTTTCCTTGTACTGTGGGAAGAAAGATGGACCAAGGGGCAAATGACTGAAGGGATAGGGCTGGCTGGGGATGGGTGGCTGCAGCAGGTGAGGCCATGGGCCAGGAGGTCCACCTGTGTGTTATCCTGAGGCAGAAGTGGCTACTGATCTCTACTCTTAGCAAGAACCAGGCATGTCCCCAGAGATATGGCAGGGAAGATGTTTGTTTTTATCTCGTGGCAGCACACTTCCATCCTCTAACCCGTCCTTCCTAAGGCACAGTGGGAGACAGAGCCAAGTGCTAGCACTCTGAGAGGGTCCTCTGCTCAGAAGTAGAAGGAGGCAGGGTACCTACCAGGCAATCAGGTTTGCCTGAGGGTGGATGTCCAGGGCCGTCAGTCCCTTCACAATCTGCATTACATTCACAGACTCGGGCATCCGGGGATCGAAGAAACGCACATCCCCATTGACACTGCAAGAGAGGGTCACAGTGATGTCTGCTAGCTGTGATCCTGAAGCCCCTCTGGAGGGCCCTTGGCTCTGGAGAATGGTCCATTGGCCATGTGAGCCTCATGCTCATTTGTACCTGCTGATCAAGGCCAAAGCCACTCAGACTCCCAGTGCTCCCACAGAGGGCCTCCTGGGCTCTGCCCAGACTCCCATCCCACTATCCCACCAGTCCTGGCAGTCAGGGTTCCCGCTAAGCTGCCCGCACCCCCCAAGTCAGAAAAGGCCAGGACCGAGGGCAGCTGCTGTGCCTACCACAAAGCAGGACTCCACACCAGGTATGGAGAGGTGGCCATGGACAAAGTCAGGAACAGAGAATGGCAGAGGGAGCCTGGTGGCATTGCCCAGCCCCATGGAGAGGCCAGTCGCCTCTCCAAGGCTTATGGCCTCCTGCTTCAGTGACTATCCCAAGAGTCATGTTTGGTTTTATACCACAGACTAGGGAAAAGAGCATTTCTCTGAGGAAATGGTAGCTTTGAGACAGTGAATTATGCTCTGCTGTCCCTTTAACAGGCAAATGAAGATTCGCTGCTCTCAGCACAGTATTTACCGTGGCGGAGCTGAATTCATGTGCAGATGCTGGCTGGTGGCGAGGCAGCCTGCAGGAGGAAGGCCACTCCTGCCCACCAGCTCCTCTTTCAGCCCAGCTCGGATTTCTCTGGTGGGCAGGGGTCTGTGCCACCTTCCCAGGTGCACCCTGACCTTTCTGGCCAAGCCACAGAGCAGAGTCCATTACTATCCTGAAATGCCAGCAATCCCTAGCTGTTTAAATACCAAGGACATATTTAAATGGAGGGAAAATAATGTTTTCACAGCAAATGTTTCCTGGCCATTCTGCTCCTTACCTCACACTCACGATATGGCCCTCGGGGTGCTTCTGCAGGTAGGCCTTTACCACCCAGGCTGTGTGTTCCCGGTAGGTCATGACGCGGCTACAGGAGGAATGTGGTCAGGACAGGCTCAGCCCAGTTCCTCTTCCCCCAGGTCCAGGGCCCCAGCAGGTTGGAGGGAGGTTGGGAGGAAAAGGCGAGAGCTGGGTGTGGCAGCTCTGACAAGGGCGCAGCCTCTGAGTCACCCAGAAGGCATCAGCAGCTGAACTGTACTAGGCCACCCCCTCATCTCTCACCTCAGCGTGTCCCCCCCCCCCCCCCCCCCCCCCCCC
>NW_008328704.1:1222268-1305212 GCF_000622305.1 Nannospalax galili
CCCCCGCTGCCGTCTGGCCTTGGAGTCTAGGTGCCAGATCTTAGGTGAGGGGTGGGGGGCTACTGGTCTCTGCCCTAAAGGACACCATCCACTTGGAGCAGCTTAGTGGGAAGGCCTGCTGTTTCTGTTGGGTCAGCTTGTATAGGCTTCATCAGAGAGGGTAGGACATGTGACTGATACGAGGGGATGGACAGAGGATTAAGACGCATGCCCAGGGCCGTGGAAGGGAAAGGTAGGTACGGCCTTGACTGGCCACAGGTCCAGGGGAAGAAAGGGTCCTATCCTTTCCACTGGGCAAGAGCCGCACCACCAGCCCTGTAGCAGGGGTGGTTCATGCCAGAAATCTCAGCACCGGGAGGCTGAGGCAGGAAGACTGTTGTGACTTTGAAGCCATCTGGGCTATACAATGAGACTGGCCAGCCTATTATGTGAGGTCCTGTCTCAACAATCAAACAAAAAGCCCCTCTGCACCCAGCCCCATGAAAACACAAACGCAATCTGGTGGAGCTCAGCACAGATTCCAGGTCTGCGCAGTCCCCAGTGCACTGTTCGTGTTTCAGAGTTTTCGTCAGCTCAGAAGAGACTGTGCCCACCAGCAGGGGTGTCCGATCATGGCTGATTTTGGAGGGTGGGTCTCTACCATTCTGGTAGTGACACATGACCAAAGCTATTCTCTGGCAGAGGGCGGCTTGGGGTATGCAATCGCCCACCACCCAAGCCTCAGGTCCACAGTCCTGTTCTGTTCTCGGGACCTGGTGTGTCCCACTGCCTAAGCTGATACTCTAGCTGGATCCTGTCCCACTGCCCCTATCCATTGAGGCTCCTACAGCCTGTGGTGGTCGCTGCATGTGGCTGGTCTGCCTTCCAGGACACAGCGGGTATTTAAGAGATACACTGTCCCAGGAGCAGGACTTTGGGGCTGCACAGATCTAGGTCATTGGTGGCCCTGGGCCTCGGCTCAGTCCCTTCCTTCAAGGGAGATAATGACATCTGCCCACCAGCCTGCTTGGTAGCCCCTCTGCCGAGCAGCAAGGCCTACGGCAGTGACAACTCATGCTTGCTCAGCACTAGGCTGTGCTCACATGTGTTCCAGTCTCCCAGAATACCACACACGTGACCCAGGAGGTGGCAGGTGGTAGCACTGCTGATGTGTGAGACACCAAGTGGAGATGCAGACACCTTTCCAGGAAGTCTGCCCCATGAGCATGTCCCAGGCCACTAGGCCCGGCTACGGCCTGTTCTCCATGTGCTGCGGGGATGAGCCTGTACCGAGTGTGCTTGGAGTCCTCTCCAGATGGTCTCAGTGCTCACTGTGAGACCAAGGACACACTTCTCTCTCACAGCAACCTGGACTCTTCACTGGCAGGGAGGTGACCGCAGCCTCCTGGAAAGAGCCTCAACAGCACTGGAGAGGTAGGTGTGGAGTTACCATTCACTAAGCGCCATCCTCCGGTCATAGACACGAATGGAGCCGTCGCCCAGGCCAGCCACAATGAGTGAGCGGTGGGAATCACAGGACAGACTCGTCACACAGCTGTCAGCGCCCGTGGGGATGTCCTAGGCCCAGAAAGAGTGCAGTGAGGAGGGGTCTGGCTGCAGTGCCTACTGTGGACATGTCTACTTCCTTCCCAGACTGCAAGGCCAGCACAGCTGAAGAGCTGGGCCAAGGATAGCACAGGGCTCTTGTGGCCCAAGGCTGATTGAGTGCCTGCTCTGCGCCTGGGCCTAGAGGCTTGTGCCTGGGCACAGCCTGCAGGCACCTCTGGGGACACGAGTCTCTCAGTGCCAATTAAACTTTCCAACAACATCTCCTTTTTCCTGAAAAGAAAAGATGAAGCACATTTTGGCAGGGAGGAAGCCTCATTAACTCCCTCTTCAGATCCCTAATTAGTCAAGGGAAGAGCTGAAGGGCTGCCCCCCTGCTCCCCTGTGGGGGCCATAAATGTTGCAGAAGGACAGGGGAAGTGATGGATGGTGGCAGGAGGGAGCTGGAGAGGAATTGGGCCTCAGAGGGGGGAAAAAAGCTTCCAATCAGATGGGGCAAGCTTGAGAGAATTCAGGAACAGAACAGCAACTGCGGGAGGTAATGGTAGGGCCTTTAAGCCATCTCCCTCCCCCATGCCAGCAGTGAGGGACAGAGGTGCAGCAACTGAACAGACTTGGCTCAGGACCTGGAGACGGCCAGCAGGTCAGCAGTGCTGCTCTGAGGAGCTGTTACCCCACAGGGAGATGGGCTCCTGAGCCAGGGTTCCACACAGTGCCCTTAGAGCAGCAAGCCCCTTCAGGCTCTGTTGCCCACAGTACAGGGACCCCTGAAGGACAGCATAACTGGAGCTGTTTGAGGGCATCACAGGACGTAAGGAAAGTGAGGAGAGACCACCCATGGTGATCTCGGAGGGCATGACCTCATGATGCAGCCCCTCCTGGGCAGAAGTGCTGTCACCACGGAAGGCTCTAACACATGCGGGGGAGCGGGCCTCACACCCTGTCAGCTCTCGTCACTCCTCCTGCATGTCGCAGGCCTTCAGCACTGCAGAGCTGACCACAGGCAGCCTATGTCTCCACTTCAGCAGAGCAGGTTGGAGAATGCTGTGGCCAGTCTCTGTTCTGCACCTCTCTGGGCATCCAGGACAGATGTCCCTCAGCTCCTCAGGTGCTGCCCCTACACTGTGTGTAATTTGCCTTGGACCCAAAGGAGGTAGGGGCAGCTGGGCTCTGGCAAGACAGCCTAGGTATCTTAGGCAAAACTAATGTATTGTGTTAAAACTGAATAAAATAAAATAAAATAAACAAACAGTGCTGAAAATGAAAGAGGATCTAAGGGTCTAGGAAGTATCTCAGTAGTAGAGCACGTGCGTAGCATGCATGAGGCCTTGAGCCTTGTTCTCAGCACCACAGGGGAGGAACACAGTCAAATAATTAGCCATTCTAATTTAAAATATTTCACCCTGCTGATTACTGATATTCACTAATTTTCACAGAGAAAACAGGCTTGAAAATAATTTGGATTAGCACAGGCTTAATTATGCTGCAGTGTAGGGTCAGAGTGCCACGATTAATGTGCACCCAGAGGTAATTACCTTCTTGCCTGGTGAGAAGGTGCCACCCTCCCATCTGCCTCCCCACAGACCACTAGGAGGCAGTCACCAACTGCACTTGCCTGCAGGCCATAGGTCTTGGTTCTCTGTGAGGAGGATGGGATCTAGTTGTTTGTGGAGTGGGAGTGGAGAGTCTGGGACGATGTAGCATGGGTTCCTACACAGGAGCCCAGAGTAGTTACCTGCACCTTCGTCTCACGGTCTGTGTCCCAGATCCGGATGATCCGCACGTCTCCTGAGCTCATGAGGAGGCCAGTTTCTTGCTCCCAGTCCACCACCATTCCAGCTCCTAGGGAGATACAGTGGGTTGCTGTTTTTACCTGTGGGCTCCAAGCAGGCTGGGGGCATCCTGGCCAATCATGAAGCCAGCAGCTCCAAGGAGCTCAGGCTGGGGTCTCCACCCACATGTAAGCTTGGGTTGGGCTTCCCAGCAGATCCTGAGTCCAGGTTGGTGCAACAGTTCTGAGAATGGAGTTCTGACCTTTCCTAGAACCCTGCTACGTTCCATTCCCACAAGGCACTGAACTACAGAATGGTATGAACTACAGAACGGTAGATCTCAGAACCTCTGTCCACCGTGTGCATCTTTTGCAATACTGAGGCACAAATATCAGGTCTGGGTCACCTTCCGGGGGCCTCCAGGGCATGAAGATGAGTCCTTCCTTTGGCCAAGTCAGAAAACCAGGACCGTGGTTCACTCAGGAAAAGCAGGGATTCTGTACAGGCTATGGGCCACCTACACCCTCCAGCATTTGGTTGTGAGGAGGGCAAGGCCTGGCTACCAAGGTGGGGTCGAAGGGCAGACAGGCACAGTGAAACGAGGCTGCCTTGCCGGGCACAACAGCACATGCCTGTCATCCCAGCTACAGAAGAGCTGAGCCAGGAGGATTACTTAAGCCCGAAGTTTGAGAAAAGCATGCCCTTTCTTTTCCTGTAAGTCACCGGTCAGGGAGTGACTTATACCTGTATAAAACATAGCTTCTATTTAAAATAAGATCCTCACCCCCCACGCTGTGGATGGAACCTAGGGTCTGGCACATGCCCGGCAAGTGCTCTAGTGAGCGATACCTAAACTCCAAAAGTTCAATTTCTACACAGTGGAAGCATCACTTAGTCTCCAGTGTCCCCAGAGGAGCTGGTCCCTGGGCTGAGGGCATCTTCCTGGTGCCTGAGTCATTTCTACGTGGCAGGTGTCCCTAAGCAGTAAAACATGCCTTCTACATGCCAAAACACTTAACTGCAAAGTAGAATCTGTTTTCTGGTCATTTTCTTTTAGCTCCACATGAGCAGATCTGGCTGACTCATTTAAATGTTCTACCTCTAAACTCACAGACGCTCTAGCTGTTCTCTGACTTTGTAAACCACATCACAAAAAAGACGTAGACAAGGGTAAGAAAGGAAAATGAGAAAGGACAGAGTGGTGTGTCTACGTTACGGGGGGGCGCTTTACAGTGCTGGCTCTGGGGTCACCTGCTTGGGCACGAGGTGGGCTGAAGTCTGTGCCAACGGCCTGGAGGGAACCTGGCAGACCTCCCTACCCCCATGCATTCAGCCTCTGACCATGCCCCAGGGATGTGGGGCCTGCTTTATAGATGTACCGTTGGTGGATCTATGAGGCAGCATCTGGTGACTGCTGGGGAAAGCAAGGAGCACAACAAACCCCTCACAAGACGGCTTCTTGCCCAGGACGGGGCTAGCCTGTGGGTTTTCCTGGTTCCACCTCCTGCCTGATGGTCTACTCCTGGAGCCCCGGGCTTTTCAGCCCTCCTGATGGCTCCTCTCACCTGAGACCTCACAAGAAGCCTGGGCTCTGCCCTTCAGTCACTGTTCACTTCCAAGGAATGTTTTCTACACATGACTACCATAGTAAAGAAAGAACCCCAGGGTTACCTGGGGTTGGTAAATCCAAACAGCCACCACTGGTGTCCTAAGATGTAGACGTGTGCCATCAGCCTGCCCATAGCCTGTCCCCGAGAAAGGTCCTTTCCCTTAGATATGGCTGGTTTCTCCTGGTGGTCCCTGGTGGAGGACCACACCTACCCTTCGGTCGGAGGCCATGTGGAACTAGGGAGCGGGGAGTGCTCAAGGGCTGTGTGAGGGTGAGGAATCTAAAGCTGGCTGGCTGGCCAGTGGGCAACCTGACTCAGCTGGGTATAGCATGTAGGAATTCTGAGTTGTCTGTCACGGTGGGCATGTGCCACCAACAGTGCATCTATAAAGCAGGCCCTACATCCCAGGGGCATGGTCAGAGGCTGAATGCATGGGGGTAGGATCTGGTTCCTCAGTACTGCAGGAGGCACATGTCCACATGACAGTACCTTACAGTATGACTGAGGGACGGCCACAGGGAGCAGTTCTTGATACTGTGTGGGAACTCTGGCTTTCACTTTTCCTCATCTTAGTCAGCTGAAGCTTCTTCCAGGAGTCACCACGGACTGCACAAGTTTTCCTTCCCAAAGTTCTGGAGGTCCAGGTCCCAATAGTACAGGCAAACCTCCACCCAGATGGATATCACCCTTTAGTGGTCCCGGGAGAGCATTCAATTGGCATGAGGTAGACATGATGTCAGCAGCTCATGCTCAAGTCAGCAGCAACACCTTCCCAAGCCACACTTGGCTTCATAATGAGGGCAGGCCCACCCACAGCACTGACAACTTGGCCACACCTGAGACATGGCAGATCACGGGGATCCCTGAGGTTGACCTGATCTTGAGGCTGCTGGGGGAGTTCACTGGGTGATTCTGGGGACTCTGAAGTGAATGGGTGACCTGTGGGGGCTGGCCTGGAGGCCACAGAACATCTCCCACAGTTCAAGACTGCCTTATTCTAGGGCACCCACACCCACCTCGGGTTGTTGGCAGCATGTCTGAGAGCCCCTGCCATGCAGTCACCATCTCTGGGTTCTTCTCCAAATCAGCAAAATTCTTCCAGACCCTGATGGCACCATCATCTGGGGAGGGAGAAAGGTGATGTGACCCCATGCCCTGGGCCAGACCCTTGCCCTGGAAGTCGGGCCCCACCCCTACCTCTGAGATGTAGCTGCAGTGTTCTGGATGCTCATTTCTGCTGTTCTGACCTGAGCAACCCTGGGGTGCTAGCAGCAGAGGGAGACTCGACCAGTGCTCTCTCCCAGAAATGGCAGCTACACAGGCTCCACATCAGCCAGCCTGACCATCGGGTGGCTCCTCCTGTCCAGAGCAGGCAGCACCAAGCTCCCTCCTCAGGGCAGAGGAGGTGGGTCAGAGCTGGAGCTCACCTTGCCCATTCCTCTCCTCTTGTGGGTCTAGCCTCTCTATGACATGCACTTAGTTCCCCTGAGGAAAGCACTCTGGGGCCTCCCCCTTGCCCATGGCCCCCCCTTGGTGCTCTATACACACATCAGTCTAAGCAAAGCTAGAGAGAACAGAGCAGATGGGCTCTTAAGCCTGAAATGGCAAGACCCCCTCCACCTTGCTTTTTAGAGGTTAGAATGAGGCCCTCTGGAGTTGGGTCCTTCGGTGGTGTCTCCCTTGAGAACGGACTCCAAAGGACCCCAGCCCGTTCGATGCCCCCCCTTCCCCTCTTCTCTCCCTCCCTCACATCTCCACTTCTCCCTCGCCCTCCGCTTGGGTGCCTCAAGACTCATGGTCTGACCTCTTTTCTAGCCTTGGCTGTGCCTTGTGGTCCCTAACTCATTGTGCACAGGTCATTCCTGGCCAGTCCTGGTGCCCTGGGCTTGAGGGACTGGCTTTGGTCCTGAGGTGGCAGTGCTAGGCAGCGGCTTCTCGGGGCAAACGTTCTCACTGTGACACACATTTTGAGAAGGAGACGGGTACTTTGTGAGGAATAACTGGTGCCCTCAGTGGCTTAGACACGAAGTCCAGGCCCAGGCTGGGGGTAGGAAGGAGAGGCCTGGGATGGTGGGCTCAGGACACCTCCCCCTTAGCCCTGTGCCACCTTTCTACCCAACAGACTTCAGAAGGCCTTCAGTGCTGCCACAGGTGTTTTTGTTTTTATTTTTACTTTATTTTTGTAATTTTTGTGGTGCTGGGGATGAAACCTAAGTGTTGTGATGCCAGGCAAGCATTCCACCACTGAGCTGCAGTCTGAGCTAGGAATCAGGTTTTAAAGTGCTAGGACGATGGGGGAAGTGGTGCAGCTCAGCTGGCGGACTGCTCCCACTGCGTGCATCGGGATCTGGGTTCAGTTCACAGCACGGGAAACAGGGTGTGGTGACACGCATCTGTAATCCCAGAACTTGGGCAATGGAGGCATAAGAGTCAGGTGTTCAAGACCATCCTTGGCTATGTAGTGAGTGAGGCCTGGGCTATAGGGACCTTGTCTCAGATAAAGGGACACAACACAAAACAATTACAAAAAAGCAACCAAACTAGGGTAAGTGACTTGGAAAACTATTGTTCAAAATAGAGCATGATATTAAGACATTTCAGACTGCCCCCCTCCCCCCCACCAACCAAACTGCCCCAAAACAAAAGAAAGCCTGTAAGAGAACAGAGAGCACAGGCAAGTGGAGATGAGGGAGGGAGAGAAGGGCACTGAAGGGGCTCTCAAACACTCCTTCCCACCTACCCTTCAGAAACAAGGAAGTTGGCCTGCAAAGAAGGCCCAGACACAGCCTGGGACCATCATGGGCATGTGGGCCTGGTGGACCTCGTGGCATAGAGTGTCCCCTTTATTCTCATGTGTCATCTGGGGGGCCATTCGCATCCCCCGTGACAGTTAGGGGGACAGACCCTTCCAGGTCATGGGAGAACTGGGAACTCGAGCCCTGACTGACACTGTCCCCTCTGGACTCCTGCCTCTGTGCCCAGGTCATTCCTTTGCAAACCTCCCCATTTCTAAACGATGGGACCCCGAGCAGTGTTTCTACAGAAGACACATGGTGTGAACATGTTCTCTGAACCCTAGGGCCACATAGGCCAGAAGGTGTTCTGCACCCAGGATACTCACCTGTGGCCGTCAGCAGCAGGGAACAGTCCTGGCCATTCAGATACTCCATGGCAGTGACCCTGGTATACCGAGGGTTGCCGTTGTGGAAATAGTCCAGCTTCTCTCCTTTCTCCCAGTCCCAAAAACTTGAAGGAATAAGAGCGATTACAGTAAGATACTCATTAGGGAAATGCAAAATCCAGCGGGATACTGCCTCGTGGCCATGTGATGGCTACAACCAGAGCAGAAGCTGGTGGGTGTGGACATGCATATGGACAACCTGGAGCCCTGTGAACTGCTGGTACGAGGAAGAAGACTATAGCCCAGCAGTTCTGCCTGCGGGAGATTCCCCCAAACACTGAAAGTAAGGGTCCCAGAGTCACCTCACACACCCATGTTAACAACAGCCAAAAGGATCTGAGAGTCACCTCACACACCCATGTTAACAACAGCCAAAAGGATCTGAGAGTCACCTCACACACCCATGTTAACAACTGCCAAAAGGATCTGAGAGTCACCTCACACACCCATGTTAACAACAGCCAAAAGGAAGGCCTTCAGTGCTGCCACAGGTGTTTTTGTTTTTATTTTTACTTTATTTTTGTAATTTTTGTGGTGCTGGGGATGAAACCTAAGTGTTGTGATGCCAGGCAAGCATTCCACCACCGAGCTGCAGTCTGAGCTAGGAATCAGGTTTTAAAGTGCTAGGACGATGGGGGAAGTGGTGCAGCTCAGCTGGCGGACTGCTCCCACTGCGTGCATCGGGATCTGGGTTCAGTTCACAGCACGGGAAACAGGGTGTGGTGACACGCATCTGTAATCCCAGAACTTGGGCAATGGAGGCATAAGAGTCAGGTGTTCAAGACCATCCTTGGCTATGTAGTGAGTGAGGCCTGGGCTATAGGGACCTTGTCTCAGATAAAGGGACACAACACAAAACAATTACAAAAAAGCAACCAAACTAGGGTAAGTGACTTGGAAAACTATTGTTCAAAATAGAGCATGATATTAAGACATTTCAGACTGCCCCCCTCCCCCCCACCAACCAAACTGCCCCAAAACAAAAGAAAGCCTGTAAGAGAACAGAGAGCACAGGCAAGTGGAGATGAGGGAGGGAGAGAAGGGCACTGAAGGGGCTCTCAAACACTCCTTCCCACCTACCCTTCAGAAACAAGGAAGTTGGCCTGCAAAGAAGGCCCAGACACAGCCTGGGACCATCATGGGCATGTGGGCCTGGTGGACCTCGTGGCATAGAGTGTCCCCTTTATTCTCATGTGTCATCTGGGGGGCCATTCGCATCCCCCGTGACAGTTAGGGGGACAGACCCTTCCAGGTCATGGGAGAACTGGGAACTCGAGCCCTGACTGACACTGTCCCCTCTGGACTCCTGCCTCTGTGCCCAGGTCATTCCTTTGCAAACCTCCCCATTTCTAAACGATGGGACCCCGAGCAGTGTTTCTACAGAAGACACATGGTGTGAACATGTTCTCTGAACCCTAGGGCCACATAGGCCAGAAGGTGTTCTGCACCCAGGATACTCACCTGTGGCCGTCAGCAGCAGGGAACAGTCCTGGCCATTCAGATACTCCATGGCAGTGACCCTGGTATACCGAGGGTTGCCGTTGTGGAAATAGTCCAGCTTCTCTCCTTTCTCCCAGTCCCAAAAACTTGAAGGAATAAGAGCGATTACAGTAAGATACTCATTAGGGAAATGCAAAATCCAGCGGGATACTGCCTCGTGGCCATGTGATGGCTACAACCAGAGCAGAAGCTGGTGGGTGTGGACATGCATATGGACAACCTGGAGCCCTGTGAACTGCTGGTACGAGGAAGAAGACTATAGCCCAGCAGTTCTGCCTGCGGGAGATTCCCCCAAACACTGAAAGTAAGGGTCCCAGAGTCACCTCACACACCCATGTTAACAACAGCCAAAAGGCAGAAACAACCCAAGTGCCCTGGACAGCTGAACAGGATATAGTAGGCCCTTACAAAAGAATATTACTTGGCCCTGAAAAGGAAGAAATTCTGACATAAGCTACAATGTGGGTGAACCTTGAGGACATTAAGCTCAGTGAAAGAAGCCAGTCACAAAAGGTTCTACTCCTAAGATGTCCTTAGAGGAGTTACATTCAGAGACAGAAGGAGAAGTGCCCTGGACAGCTGAACAGGATATAGTAGGCCCTTACAAAAGAATATTACTTGGCCCTGAAAAGGAAGAAATTCTGACATAAGCTACAATGTGGGTGAACCTTGAGGACATTAAGCTCAGTGAAAGAAGCCAGTCACAAAAGGTTCTACTCCTAAGATGTCCTTAGAGGAGTTACATTCAGAGACAGAAGGAGAATGAAGTCTCTGCGGCATAGATGGACTAGGTTCACTGTGTAGAGTTCTGCTGTAGGAAGATGAGAACACTCTGGAAGTAGTGGTGGGGCTGGTTACACAGCATGTCTCTGATTGTAAGCGGTTATGATGGCAGTTTTACATTATCTATAATTTACCACAATTTTGGAGAAAAAGAGGAATCAAAGCAGGGAAGAACTACAGGCATTTTATAAACTGTGTGCCTCCCCCAGTCGTCTCTCCATTACCCCTGGACGGAGCCTCGCGTACACTAAACTCAACTGTCACCCATTTGATCCTGCATGGCAGGTAAGGGGCAAACTCTTCACCCTGGTCCATGCTTCAGTAATGCAGCCCATGTGAGGGCCAGGCTGGGACGTGCCGGCAATGAGAGGTGAGAAGGGAGTCTGAGTAGAGGAGGCACGACAGAGGAGGAGGGCTCGTGAAAGGCACCAGGGGAGGAAGGTCCCAGGACGTCGCGCCTACCAGATGCTGTCCTTGTCGGCCACCGCGATACATGGTGTAAAGGGGTGGAATTTGACCACAGAGGGGACGCCAGGGTTCCTATTCAGAAATATCTGATCGTCCAGTCTGGTAATGCCTGAAAGAGACATGGTAATGAGCCAGGCTTGTGTCTACAGCATACTGACATTACATCCGAGAGGCTGAAAGCACAAACTGATGGGGGTGGCTTCTAGCCTGAGGTGTCTCTGGGGTGCATCCCCAGCTGTGGGGTCTATGCCTTTACCTTTACTGCAGTGCAAGGAAGGAAGACGGCACCTCCTGCCACAGCCTCAGATACCTACATGGACCTCTGGGTACCCAGAGGGTGCTTTGGGAATCACAGGCCTCCTTAGCCAGTGAGCACAGCTCTAGGGTGGACGGAGGAAAGCCTCCTGGCCTGATATACCTGCTTCTGGTCTGGCCAGGAGAACCTGGGGTCCTTAAATGTTCCTAGGGGGAGTGGTGGGCTCAGTGCTGGTAGCCAGCCCACCCTTGGCAAATCTAAGCTGGGCTCCTTCCCCTTGTCTGTGTACACACTGTACAGGGGCTCTGGAGTGGCAGCACTGAGGGCTGGCAACCTCAAGGCAGACTGCACTGTACACAGCCTGGCAGGCTGCTCTGCAGACACTGTCCATCCTCGGACTCTTCTTTCTAGAACCCACAGTGCTCTAGAGGGAATCAGACAGGTCCAATGTGCCTGGCAGATGGCCTGCTCCTGTGGGGCACTGTGCCCTTACCCTTCTGGATAACCTGCTGTGCCTGCTTCCTGACACGTGTGTTCCGTAGGAACCGCCACTCCCGCTCCTTGCGGATCTGACTCTCCAGATCATGCTCTTCAGGGATCTTCAAGGATAGAAAACACTAGATTAGGCTCAACACTAAGAAGATGGTCACTTCTGAGCTGGGTGTGATCCCAGTGTGTCTCAGGAGGCTGAGGCAGGAGGAGTGCCATAGATTTGAGGGCAGTGTGGTCTACCTAGTATGTTACAGGCCAGCCTGGGCTAGTGATACCCTGGGTCAAAAAGCAAAGTTACTTTTTTGATATTGGTGGTTTGGGTTCTCTAGTCTGGGCCCTGGCTTTATGAAGTCCGTTGGTAGGGAGAATGGCCTGTAGGTGCTCTCCACCCAGGCTCAGACCCCCAAGGGCCCCCAGCTGGGCAGTAGCAGTGCTGGCTTTGACAACTACACCTGCTTGTGAACACAGGACATCTCTTTTCTCCTACTTACATAGGCAGATCTGACTGGCTCTGCTGAGAATTTAAGAGTTTTTTTTCTTTAATTAAAACAATTTATTATTTTTATGTATATGTTTGTATTGCCTGCTTGTAGGTAAGTGCACCCGTGTCGTGCAAAGCCCACAGAGGTCAGAAGAGGCTGTCGGATCCCCTGGGACGGGAGTCATGGACATTTGTTAACTGCCATGTCGGTGCTGGGATTTGAATCCAGGTTTTCTGCAAGAACAGTCAGTATTCTTAACTGCTGAGCCATCTCTCCAGCCCTAAGAGTTTGTTTTAAACTCCTGAAACACTGAAGAAATTAAATGAAGATAAGCCTACTTTCTCCTGCTGATGGCATGGTCAGCCAGGGTGACAGAGCCCTGTTACAGACGACCAGACACACAGGGTGACAGACCAGACACACAGGACGCGCTGGGCAGCTTCCAGGTCAGCTCTGCACTTGCTGGGATGCACTGGCACCCAGGGCCATAGGCACCATGTCTCCAGCCCTCAAGAGTTGTGCTTATTTAACGACATTTTAGTGCCGTGTTCCTTTTTCTTCTCAAAAAATCACAAAAACACGCATCCAACCAAAAAACCCAACAACAGTCAAAAGGAGGACACCCAGACAGGAAGCACGGAGAAGCTGTCAGTGCCGCCCTGTGAACGTTACTGGTTTAGAAGGGGCTCCACAGCAGCAAGGGGACAGGCTGAGGGTTCATAACTACTGGTTTCACTTCATGACAATCCAGAGATTAGAAAGGAAATGACAAATGGCCAATAATATAGAGCAATAGTCAGAAGACACCTCCAACAGACCCAAGCCCGTGCAGGGAGAGAGGCACTTTAATGAAACTCGAGTTTCTCTGGGAGTAGCTTAGAGGAAGAGGTCTAAAAGGTGCTTTGAGCAGGAAGGGGGTAGAGGGGGTGGAATTCCAGCTCAGTGAGGCTCTGCCCTGAGCTGCCACTCCAGATGCAGGATGTGGGGGGAGTGGTGTGTGTGTGTGTGTACATGTCCTGGGGTGGCTTTAGTCCCTAGGTTCCAAAGACAACAAAAACAGAGACAGTAAGGCCTAGAGGAAATGTCTGGGGAGGAAGCCTGGAAGGTGACAGACAGTCTGGCACTTGCAGTCACTGTCAACAGTGGAGTGGTCCTGGACTGTCTCACAGGGGTGGGGTAGTTGTCTCTTGCCCAGTTCTCAGAAGTGAGCCTTCTCCTTCAGACCTGCTACACTTGTGAGAGGAACTAAGGAACTGTCCCAAGTGTCCATCCCGAGGAACACTGGCGACAGCCACCAGGTACACAGTAGAGGAAGGCTCATGAGAGGAGGCAGGGAGGGCACTGGGAGAGGCATGGGCACGGAGCGGCTGCAGTAACAGGCCCTCACAACCAAGGGACCAGGTGAGACTGGCCAATAGAGCACCCCTTGCGGTGTCCCCGTCTTCACTCTCGATCCATTTATCTCTGCGCCAAATAAAAATGATGTTTGGCAAACAAGCATCCAGGTGTCTCCCTGTGAGGGATGTGGGTGGTGTAAGACTCGCCTGACTACGACACCCAGATTTCTGCACCTCTTGACTTCTAAGACAGAAACCAATTACAGCTCTGAAGCTTCCCAGAGGCACAGTGCTTGAAAACCAATGAGGTGGCTCCTTTCAGGTCACAGAGTTTGGGGCTCTGAAACAAAGGTAGGTGAGGAGATCCCTTGAGGCTCTTGGGGCAGCAGTAGTTTGGGGACGTCATCTAGGGTAGGCACTGTATGGAGTCTGTGGTTCTTGAGCACTGTGTCTTACTTCTGGCCCCTTGGGATTTAAGAAAAGTTCAAGAGGCATCAAGGAGTGTGACTCAAGATTGAAAAAGGTTTATGGGAGGACATAGGAGGGAAGAGGCCATGGAAAGGTGTGCTCAGACTCAGTCACAGCAGTTAGTGCTCCCCACGGAAAGTGGACAGATGCTGTGCTCTGGCCTCTCATCTGCTATTGCTATCATTAGTTCCTATCTTTAACATTCCCCCATCCTTGCAGGTGGGGGAGCAGGTGATAGGCTCTGCATTATCTGTAAGAGCTGAAGCCCACTGCCTATACCCAAAGAAGCACTAATGTCATCTGACACTCACTAAGCATAGCTTGAACTCCATGGGAGAGTGTCTTCCCCCTAAAGTCAGGGTGATGGAACTTATGGCAAGTTTACCTTTTTTAGGCACCTTTCTGGGTTTAGGCAAATGCTTAGTTATGTAGATGCCAGCAACCTAGACAGAAGAGTCTGGGTGCCCAAACATGTTTACATGCCCCCTCTTGCCAAGCCTGCCCCTCAGCCCCAGACTCTGGCAACCACTGACCTGTTTTCTGACCTTAGGGTTTTTTTTGCCTGTTCAGGAACAGTGCGTTGAAAGTGTCTCACTTTACACAGTTGCTGTTTTTGTTTTTCCTACCACTGTGAACACTAAGATACAGGCTCTTGAATGAATTTCCTCTTTGGGTGGAGAAGGACCACTGGGGTGCATGCCATGTTTACGCATAACCTAACAGGATGCAACCAGACTTTGCCAAAGTGCCTACAAGATGCTGTATTGCCGCACCCAGTCTGAGGTTCCTGTCCTTTGCTGGCCTTGGAACTGGCAGGTCTTCAGACCTGCAATGGCATCTCCCTTCCTTGGTGGCTGATGCCTCAGTACTGAGCATCTTCTCCTGTGTACTTTTGCCACCTACATCTTCCATGGCGAACATCTGTGTAAATCTCCTGCCAGTGTTTTAAACTGGGGTGCTTTTTCTATTAGGAACGTTTGAAATTTCTCATGAATATCAGATACAAGATCTTTTTCAGGTACATCAAAAAATGTTCTCAGCCTCCTCTCTCTCTACCCTGCTCCCCGCCCCCTTTTTTTTGGTCTTTTTGAAGCAGGGTCTCTCTGTAGCCCCAGCTGTCCTGGAACTCACTATGTACACCAGGCTGGCCTTGAACTCACAGAGATCTGCCTGCCTCTGCCTCCTGAGTGCTGGGATTAAAGGCGTGCGCCACCACGCCCAGCTCTTAAAAATTCTTTTTAATGTGTATGCATGTATTGTCTGCATGTAGGTAAGTGCACCCGTGTCGTGCAATGCCCATGGAGATCACAAGAGGCTGTCGGATCCTCTGGGACTGGAGTTATGGACAGCTGTTAGCTGCCATGTGGGTGCTGGGATTTGAACCAGGGTCTTCTGCAAGAACAGCCAGTGTTCTTAACCACTGAGCCGTCTCTCCAGCTCCCCTTCCTTTTTGAGATAAGTTCTTACTATGTAGCCCAGGCTGCCCTGGAACTTGAGATCCTCCTGTCTCAGATTCCCAAGTTCTGGGATTATAGATGTGCACCACCACTCCACAATCTTTTCATCTTCTTAATGAAAGTCAATTCTTTTTTTTATCTTTTTGAGACAAGGTCTCCTTGTAGTGGGGACTGACCTGGAACTCACTATGTAGACCAACCTGGCCTTGAACTCACAGAGATCTGCCTGCGTCTGCCTCCCAAGTGCTGGGACTAACAGTGTGCGCCACAATGTCTGCCTTATGAAAGGAAATTCTTATATCTATATTTACATTTATTTACTTCCTGTGTGTATGTGTGGAAGTCAGAGGACAACCTGGAGGAGTTGTTTCTCTCCTTCCAGGACCATGTGAGACTTGGGGGGACCAAATGCACGTTATTGGGCACCTTTATCTGCTGAGCCACCTTGCTGCCCCCTGTCCCCCCTGTCCGCTTTTCCTTTTTTTGAGACAGGACCTCATGGACTCCTAGGATGGTTTCAAACCTGCTATGTAGCTGAGGACGGCCGTGAACTTCTGAGCCTCTTCCTTGCCTGGGTACGTCCTCAGTGCCTCTGCCTGGTTTGCCAATTCTTAACTTTGATGAAGTACAATTTATCATTTCTTCCTTTATGGCTTGGCCCTTTTGAATTTTATCTTTTTGAATCCTAACCAAAGAGGATTTTCTTCTATTTCCTTCTGGAAGTTTTGCAGTACGGGTTTCACATTCAGGGTGACAGTTCGCTTGGTGCTGCCTGTTGATGAGGTGTGAAGGAAGGATCAAGGCTGCTGCTGTTGAGAACCTCTCCTGGCTGAATTGGATTGTTTTCACACCTTTGCTGAAAAAAAAAAATCAATGGAACCTGTTTCTGCGGCTCTATTTCTGGGTTCTCTAGTCTGTCCTATCGATCTGTGTGTCTGTCCTTTCCCCCTTTCTGCTCATCCTGATGACTAACTTCAGTCTTGAAATAGCGTCGTATGAGCCCTGTGGCTTTATTCTTCTGTTCCAAAAAATCTCTTTAGTTATTTTAGTTTCATTGCTTTTCTCCACATTCATGAGGCTTGTCATTAACAAAGAAGTTCTACTGGGATTCTGGCTGGGAGTGAACTGCTTAAACAGCAATCTGGGGCGATCCAGCACCTGCCCACCACTGAGCCTCCCACCCTGCGCACATGTAGGTCTTCTCCCATTTCTTTTACGGTGTATTGTCATTTTCAGCATAGATTTTTTTTTTTTAGATTTATACCTAAATATTTCTGTTTTTAGTGCTATTGCAAATGACACTGATGTTAAATTTCAATTTCTAATGGCTTCTCGTAGAGGTGTGATTTTTGTGTAATGTCTTTGTATCCAGCAAGTCTATTGAACACAACTTGTCCTCAGAGCATTTTGCAGATTTGGATTTTCCGTGCATGCAGCCGTGTTTGGTGGAGACAGCCTCACTTCACCCTCCCCTCCTGAAGGCGCTGCTCCCTTCCTTGCCTTGACGCACTGTCCGGGACCTCTGGCGGGATGTTAAATGGTGAAGTCAGATACCCTCACTTTAGTCCTGGTTTTAGGGAAAAGTGTCTTACCAACGAGAACGATGTTAACTATGGGTTTCTGTATGTGTTCTTCACAATGGAAGGGAGTTTCCACCTATTCTTAGTTTGCTGGTTCTGTGTCATGATGCCAGGATCTGTCAGATGCTCTCTGCAGCTATAGGGATGATTGTGCGTCTTCAGTCTGCTGATGGGGCTGATTTAATTAGCTGAGTCACCTCTGGGACAGGATCCATGTGCCCCCAGCACACAGCGCCGCTTCTGCCTTGTTAACCGTGTTAAGGAGTTCAGGTCTGCGCTGATGGGACTAATATCAGACTGTAATTTGTTCTCTTAGACTGCTTCGTCTGGTTTTGATAACAGATCAACGCTGTCTTGACACAGTATGGTGGAGTCTGTGCCTCCCACCTCTGTGCAGTGTATGGTCCTTCTACTGCCAGCTGTGTCTCTGCTGTGGTGACTGAACATGTGACTCACACAATGGAAGAGGAACAGACAGGAATTGTTGTCATGCCTGGAACCTCATACTTAGGAGGCTGAGGTAGGAGGCATGCTGCAAGTTTGAGGCCGGCCTGGGCTACGCAGGAATGACTTATTTTGGTTTATCATGGTCACTTGGCTCCATGGCTCCTGGGCTGTAGTGAGGTAGGGCACCATGGCAGGGAGAACATGGTAGGACAAAGCTATTCACATGGTCAACTAAGGGACTGGAGACAGGTGCATGCATCTGCTGCCTCCAAGGACCTACTTCTTCCGACTAGGCCCTAATTCCCAAGCTCCTACCACCTCCTAAATCAGCACCACTGGCTGGGGCCCAAGCCCTTTAATATGTGAGCCTGGGGGACATTTCACAGTCAAATGATGACTAGTAAAACTAGTCAGGTCTGGAATTTTCTTTGATGACATGTTTTAGTTCACTGGGTGAACTTGGGTAGCTCATGTGCTCAGGGAATGTGTCTATCTCAGACGACCTGTGGCATTTGTGGGCTGTGGTGGCCGTGCTCTGACCACCTGTCCTTGTACCAGTACCACACTGCCTTGACTAGTGTGCCATCACAGGCATGACCGCAACGGGGTAGGCCACTTGACTTGTCTTTTGTGCTATTCTGGGTTCTTCCCACTCCACAGACTTAATATCAGCTTGTCAAATTTTCCTCAAAAAAGACAGCTGGGAATTCAAAGGCAGGGAGTTGAATCTGTGGATCTATTTGAGGAATGCTCCTCTTCTGACCCATGACACATAATCTGTTTATATGCTCTTTAATGTCTTCCAATAATGCCCTGTGGTTTTTAGTGCCTAAGTCTTACATTTTATTTTGGCAGTGCTGGGGAAGGAATGCAGGGTCTTGTGTGCACTGGGCAAGTAGGTGCCCCTTCCCTTCCAGAATCTCACTATGTAGTCTTGGCGGGTCTCGAGCTTGCAATCCTGCCTCTCCTCCTGAGTGCTGGGATTACAGGTGTGTATCACCAACCACCCAGTTTAAATAGCTTATTCTTTTTGATACGGTAAATGGAGCTATTTGGAAAATGCATTATACATGTTGTTCAATGCTAACACACATGAACAGTGGTGTTGGTGTGCTGGCCAGTGCTGTACTTATTTCATTGTCCTCGTGGTTTGAAGGGAGGCGATTCTGTTTCTCTTTCTAATCTGATGCTTTCTGCTCTTGCTTGCCCGACTTCCCTGGCCAGAGCTTCTGGTAGACTTGTAGAGAAAAGACAAGCAAGGAATGCTGGCTTTAGATCTCCCTTTGACAAACACTTCCCCTGGGTATCTAGTCTAGTTTGTTTCTCTGTTGTGATAAAACACTGGCCAAAACCAACTGGAAAGGAAAGGGTTTCTTTGGCGTATACGTCCCACAGCTCATCATCATTATGGGAAGCCAGGCAGGAACTGAAGCAAAGGCCATGGAGGAGTGCTGCTTTCTGGCTTGCTCCTCTGGCTTGTGCTCAGCCTGCTTCCTTTTTTTTTTTTTTTTTTTCGTCTTTTTTTTGAGACAGGGTCACCCTGCAGCCCTAGCTGGCTTGGAACTCACTGTGTAGACCAGGCTGGGCTTGAACTCAGAGATCTTCCTGCCTCTGCCTCCCAAGTGCTGAGATTAAAGGTGTGTGCCACCATGCCGGGCCTTCAGCCTGCTTTCTTATACAACCCAAGATCACTTGCCCACGGGTGGCACTACCCACAGTGGGCTGGGCCCTTTCATATCATTCAACAATCAAGAAAATACCTCAGACATGGCCAGAGGCCGATCCAAACAGAAGAAATTCCCAGGTGAAGTTCCCTCCACCCAGGTGTGGCAAGTTGCCAACCAAAGCCAGCCATGACAGTATTGAACTCCAGGTAGACAGTTTAAACATCCTTTCAGTGGTGCTGGGGATTGAACTCTAGGCAAACAATTGAGCGCCCTCCTCCTGCCCCTTCTGTGGTGCTGATGTGGAAGCCCAGACATGCACATGCTGGGCAAGTGCTCCTTGGTGATCTCTACCAGCAGCTCGTGCTTGTTTCTCTCAGTATTGTAAAGAGGCCAGTGAGTTCTTCTTACTGAGAAATCCACAGTTAATTCTTATTTTTGCTCTCCTGTGGCCTCGAGTACCACGTGCCTAGATGTGTCTGCAGGGCTGCACATCCTGCTGTGGGATTTCTTGTTGGATCTTATAGACATTTTCATTTTCTTTCGGAAAAGTTTTGGGCATTCTTTCTCTTCTTCTGGGACTCCAACTGTATGTGCTGGGCTGCCTCAGTGCTCCAAAGCACCTACATGATCTGCTTTTCTTCTCACTTTAAAATCCTCCTGTTGCGGGGCTGGAGAGATGGCTCAGCAGTTAAGAGCACTGGCTGCTCTTGTAGAGGAGCTGGGTTCAAATCCCAGCACCTACATGGCAGCTAACAATCATCTGTAACTCCAGTTCCAGGGGATCCGATGTCCTCTTCTGACCCGAGGGCACTGCACAACACGGGTGCACTTACATATAAGCAGACAGTATACTCACATACAGAAAATAAAAGTAATAAATATTTAAAAAATCTTTGTGTTTTATTTTGGGTAATTTCTTCTGAAAAAAAAAAAAACAACAAACACCTTTATTTACTTGCTACTTATCACTGTGTGTGTATGTGAGGCTGCGGACAACTTTCAAGAACTGGTCCTCTTGGGCTCCAGGCCCAGTCCAGGCCAGACTTGTGTGGCCTTATCTCTCCATGTACTCTCCAATTTTCCATTAGCCTCGACTTATTTATCTACTTATTAGTGACAGAGCTGAGACTCTGTAGCCCACAATGCCCTGAAACTCACCCCATGGCCAAGGTTGGCTTTGGCCTCCTAGCATTCCTCCTCCATCAGCCTCCCACACGCCAGGGTTTGTGTACAGGAACTGCTACGCCTGATCTGCCGTATTGTTAGTTATTTCCTACCTCCTTTCGTCAGTTCCAGCATCTGCCTGCCTCTGAGGCTGGTCCTGTGTGCCTGGCCTCTTTACAGAGCTCTCCTGATACTTTATGGCTTTTCATAATTAAAAAAATATATATCTTATTTACTTTTTTTATTTTATGTGTATGAGTGTATTGCCTGCATGGATGTGAGTGCACCTGTGTCGTGCAATGCTGCAGAGGTCAGAAGAGGGCTTCGGATTCCCCTGGAACCCGCCATGTGGGTGCTGGGAATCGAGCCCGGGGCCTTTGTATGAGCAGTCAGTGCTCTTAACCGCTGAGCCATCTCTCCAGCCCCTTATTTATTTTTAATGTATATGAGGGTATTGTCTGCATGTGTGTAAGTGCACCTGTGTTGTGCAATGCCACAGAAGTCAGAGGAGGGCACTGGATTCCCCTGGAACTGGAGTTACGGATGGTTGTTAGTTGCCATGTGGGTGCTGGGAATTGAACCCAGGTCCTCTGCAAGAACAGCCAGTGCTCTTAACCGCTGAGCCATCTCTCCAATCCCACCTCATAACTGTTTAGTTTTTTATTGAATTTTTGTGTATTTCATACAGAGCATCTTGATCAATCTTAATCATCTTTATACCCCACTGCCACTCTCCCATAGAACCCTCCCGCCGAGAATTCACACATTCTGTCATTTGTGTTAAGGTCTATTGTGTCAAGTTAGTGCTCCCAGACATTCCTCAGTACAAGTTCATCTACTGTGGTCTAGTCAGCTTATCTAAAGTGCCTGGCTTTAGGAAGATCAGCTCTTCCTCACATAGCAGTAAACAGTTGCCAATTTTCTTCAGTTAAGATTGGGGTCTGCTGTCCGTGTCCCCAGTTCTCTGCTGGGTTTTTGACTGCTGAGTTTGCATGGGGACTGTGTGTGCTGACACCATTGTTGTAGATTCATATGAGCAGGGTCCCAGGAGCCTGTAGGACTCTGTTTCCACGTGGTCGCGCACCTCCTCCCTGGCTCTTACAGTCTTTCTGCCCCCTCTTCCACAATGCTCCCTGAGTTCTGGGTGAGGGAATTTAGTGTAGGAGTCTTGTCCAAGGACCAGCATTCTGAAGACTCCTAATCTCTACGCTTTGGCCATTTGTGACCTTTTGTGTTCCTGGTCATCTGTTGCATGAGGGAGCTTCATTAAGGAGAGTTGAGACCATCTCATAATTTTAAATGAATTCCACACTTAGCGTGCAGAATGGCAGAGACCTAGGTAGATAGTTCTCTTCTTTCATGCCCAAGGATGGATCCACCTGTGTGGCTGGACCCTCAGTGTAGGGAGCTGAGGCAGGCTTGGGCTTTGCTGTTGTGACAGTTGGCTTCATGTATTTCCACCCTCCAACCTTCTGGCCTTACCTTGTGCTTCCCCATGGCAGCTCCTGCCCTGATCTGTGCCAGAGGCCAGCTGCTAGCTTGCTGCCTGGGGCCAGCTGACCTGGTGGTGGTCAGGAAGGTCTGTTTGTTGCTCAGGCACAGCGTTAGCTGTGAGCAGGGCTCAAGTCTTAGGCTCTTGGTGTGGGCTTTGTAATGACCCTTCCCCTCCACAAAATGGGGAATCCAAGAGAATGTTCTGTCTGCTCTGGAGACGAGGCATGTCTTTCACTTTTCTCTGACTGGGTGGGTCTGTCCAGAGTCCTGGAGACAGCATGTGTTGCCTTTCCATTAGGAGTTTATGGGTTGTGTTCCTTGGAGACAGAGTCTGGGTGCGGGCTAGTGTCTTGGCCACAGGTGAGTGGTCCCCTCTGCTAGTCTCACCTCACAGAGGATGGTCTTTCTCTTCTTCCTTATGGGCCATGGAGGAGCACAGAGAGGCTCCTAAGCAGTGGGTACTTTACATTTGGCCTCTGGAGGACCTGAGGCAAGGGGAATTCTCCCCGATGAGTCCTGTCCTCTTTGCTAATGCTGTGCAGCAGAAGGCTGAACAAAATTAAGGCAGAGTTGTGTGTAGAGGGTAAGTCCATTTATCTATATGATTTCTATTTTCCAATTTTTAAATAATCTACTTAAAAACCAAGTTTCATAGATGTACATGTTTAATAAAGGGTATAGATTCTGAAATGTCATTCAACATCAGTGAGAAGTCTTGTAAGGTCTGCCTATGCTCTGTGGAACAGATGCTGCTAATCTTCAGGGCTGAGATCTGATATGCTGACACCCACTAAGCATGATGCCATGGAACAGTTTACTTTTAAAGCTCTTTTCTAATTAAAACTGTATTGAACAGGCTTAAAATGGCAAACAAGGGCTAGAGTGATGGCTCTGCCATTAACAATGCATACTGATCTTGTAGAGGACCCAAGTTCAGTTCCTAGCACTAATGTCAGGCAGCTCACAACCACCTGTAACTCCAGCTACAGGGGACCTGACACCCTCTTCTGGGCTCCCTGGGCACTGCAGTCATGTGCACATACCCATATATAGGCTCAACACATACACACATAATTAAAAGCAAAATAAATTAAAAAAAATTACAAAACAGGTAACTATTCTTTCTAAAATCCTGACTCAACCCCCCTGCCTAAGCCCTTGGCTGCCCAGCTTGATAGGCAGCCTTGCACCCAACAGCATCTGCATGAGCATTCAGCAGTCTAGGTGCTCTGTCCATGGGCATCCTACCATGTCCTCAGAGACAGATGCAACTCATTAACGCAGTGCAGCATTCTACTAGTCTGTGGCTGAGCAACTTGAATGAATTCTCCTAATTAATACTCTCTTCATTTGTAGCTCTTGGCTATTGCAAGCAATGCCGCACAGCAACACCTTTGGATGCACACCAGCACGCACACATTTTAGTGATTTTAAGACCATATTCTTCAGAGCTGGACTGCTGGTTTGTGGTATAACAATTTACAATTCTGATGGTACGTGCCTATGGGAACATGGCATTTACCCATCCACCAAGAGCATCTGAGGGTCTGTGCCTCCCACAGCTTTATGCACTGAGCTTTGGACAGATCACTCTCTGAAACTTGCCAACTCAAAAGGAAAAATTACTCTTGTAATCAGAAATAAATTCAAGAAATCTTTTTCTCTAAGCACATGACAGCCTCTCTCGAATATTCTTTTGTGGATCACACAGCATACATGAGCTGTGGAATCCAGCATAGTGTGTGTATGTGTGTATGTGAGTCTGTCTATCTGTCTCATGAACTCTGATGATCAATTTGATGGTATTAAAAATCACCATGGAGCTGGGCTTGGTGGCACACGCCTTTAATCCCAGCACTAGGGAGGCAGAGGTAGGCACATCTCTGTGAGTTCAAGGCCAGCCTGGTCTACATAGTGAGTTCTAGGACAGCTGGGGCTACAGGGAGACCCTGTCTCAAAAAGACCAAAAGAAAAAAAAAAAAAATCACCATGGAAACAAATCTCTGGGTGTGTCTGTCAGGGATTCCCTGGATTGGCTAACTGAGGAGGGTAGACCCACCTAAGTGGGCTGGGGTCCTGGACTAAATAAAAGGAGGAGGGAGCTGAGTACCAGCATTCATCACTTTCTGCTTCCTGACTGTGAACACTGCTCGATCCGCTCCCTCAGGCTCCTGCTGCCGTACCTTCCCTGACATGAAGAATGTCCCCGAGAGCTCTGAGCCGAAGGTAACGCTCCCTTCCCTAAGCTTCGTTGCTGTACTTGGTTGCAGCGATTAGCTAATGCACACGGTGCAGCTTGTTTCTGAACTGCACTTCAGCTTCTCACAGGCCGTTAAACAGGGTTGAGCGTCTTTGCTCTTTTAGGTCTAATCTTAGCTTCAGAAGGACTTTTAGCTCCACCCATGAAGCAGGCTGATGGCAGAAGCTCCTGATGCATTTAGTTAAGTCAACATAATGAGGTGATTAAATTAATAAAAACAATGTCCTTATGCAGACCATCCAGGAAAAGTGGAAAAACTTTTTCTTTCTTTCTTTTTTTTTTTTTGGTCTTTTTGAAACAGTGTTTCCCTGTAACCCCAACTGGGCTGGAACTCACTATGTAGACCAGGCTGGCCTCAAACTTACAGAGATCCACCTGCCTCTGCCTCCCAAGTGCTGGGACTACAGGCGTGTGCCACCATGCCCGGCGAAAAACTTTTTTCAAATAAGATAAAGCATACCCAGCTCCCTCTTCTAAAGCTTAAAATTCACTTCAAGTCCTTCTTTCCTGAGACTGAGTTTACCACCCAGCACTATAGAGAACACGCATCTCAGACAGTGCTGCCACCTCAGGCTGCAACCAAATCGGTGTTTCCACTCCCCGATCTGCTTTCCACAGGCACCGACACACTGGGAAAACACAGTGCGGCTAAACTTCTCAACAGTGCACACATGGCTCTACAGGGCAACTCTGTAGGTGCCCAGGTCTGAGAGCCCCAGCACAGGTTTGTTTACCATCTGGGTAGCTCTAGCCCGCTGAGCCCAAGTCCAAAGTGTGTTCTCCCTGTCTCAACCACTCCTAGTGATCAGGAAAGAGCACTTTGCTCCTCCTGTGTGAAGACAAAACGATGAATGGGAGGTAAGTGCAGCGATGAGTCATGGACCTGTGCTTTTTAGCCACAGCTTGACGCACACACAGAAGGTCCTTCATGCTGGGTAAGAAGATAGCAGGAGACAGACATGTATTAAGAAAAACTACACTCAGTGCTACTACTATCATGGTGTTCAAGGCTGCAGAGTTCCCTTTTGGGCTTTCCATGAGTATGTGGGTCATGTGTGGCCTGTGTAACTACCATCACACTAGAGCTTCAGCCTCTGGCCTTGTCTTCAATTTTTGTCAGGAGCATTTCCTTATGATACTATCTTTTGTTTTGTTTTGAGATAGGGTCTCGGGATGTAGCCCAGGCTGACTCTGAAGACATAACCCTCTTACTTCAACTTTCTGAGTGCTGGGATTACAGGCACACACCACCACACATGGCTGCCACTAATTACCTTTAAAGTTTAATAGTTAAAAAAAAAAAAAAAGCTAGCAACTGTCCGTAACTCCAGTCCCAGGGGATCCGACACCCTCTTCTGACCTCTGCGGACATTGCACAACACGGGTATACTTACCTACGTGCAGGCAATACATTCATACGCATAAAATTAAAAAAATAGCTCCAATAATATCTAACCAAACATTTCATAACATTTTCTTTACTTCTTTTGTGACCATAGAGATAGAACCTAAGGCCTATGGTATAATGGGTGCGTTCTCTACACAGAGTCATATCCTTAGTCCAGCAGCTCAGGAGGGTTTTATTTTTTTTACTTTCTGCAGTACTGGCATGTAATCTGAGTTGGGGTACACTGGGCAAGTGCACTGTCATTAACTGCACCCCACACCCATTTCAGAATTTTTTTGGGGGGGTCTTTTTGAAGCAGGGTCTCCCTGTAGCCCCAGCTGTCCTGGAACTCACTATGTAGACCAGGCTGGCCTTGAACTCACAGAGATCCTCTTGCCTCTGCTTCCCAGGTGCTGGGATTAAAGGCATGCGCCACCACGCCCGGCCATTTCAGAATTTTTAAACCATTCAGTCTCTGTTTAAGTGGATTCCGATCTTTGCTATTATAAATAACATTGAAAAATAAATAACATCGAGATCCTCTATAGTTCTGATTATTTTTGTAATATTTTATATTTTAGCAAAGAAATGACTAGGTTGAAAGGAATGACTGCTTAAGGCTTGGTAAGTTGGGTCATTTTTTTTTTTTTCTTTTTGAGACAGGGTCTCCCTGTAGCCCCAGCTGTCCTGAAACTCACTATGTAGACCAGGCTGGCCTTGAACTCACAGAATCCACCTGCCTCTGCCTCCCAAGTGCTGGGATTAAAGGCATGCGCCACCATGCCCAGCCTAAGTTGGGTCATTTTTACATTTTCCAGTTTGCTTAAAAAACGGAAATCTCCCCTTTGTCAGGAAAGGTGCCAAGAAATTACAATGTTATTATTTGCCTTAGGTACCGACAATAATTATTTTGTGCTTTCACTGACTAAGACCAATCTTCACTCTGGGGAAAGAGGAAGCAGGAGAAAGCTGCAATGGAGTCCAGACCCTTTTCACAGACATCACTTGGACATCTGGCTTGACATGCAATTAGGGGCATGCCATGACTTTCAATTCTCAGCTGTCAATATCTAGGAAGGGGGAGACTCTGTGGACCTGCTTAAGACCATAGACAAATCTAGAAGTGAATCTCAGCAGCACTCCTGAAACACACTGAGGTTGTGCTGAGCAAGTGTAGCTGCCACTCCATCTCAGGGCAGGTCTGGGGCCACCAGCTTGGACACATGGGTCAAATCTGCAGCCTTGACAACATCTCACACTATGGCTACAGCAGGGAGAGAGTCTTGCAGTGTCAGTGAGTCCTGGTGCCAGCAACCCAGCCCCATAGACTCCAGAGTGCTGAGGCCCAAGCACGGACTTAGTTACGATTAGCCCAAGCACACCCCTGCACTAAGGGTTAGCTTGGCAAGTGAGGACAAGGTGGTACTTCATGATGGCACGTTCTGGACAGGCAGACTTTCTGTCTTTCCTTTGAGAAGACAGGAGGAAAGTAAAGTCTGTCTCTTCGGCTCTCCTGTCTTAACTGTTGACAGTTAAGTGTCAACGTGCACTATGATAGCACTTTGGGGTCGCCCTACAACAGTCCGCAAAGTGGTATGACAGGAGCCACAGAGGCCTCAAAGGCGAGGCTGAGGGCAGCTAAGGGCTCCTGAAGCCCAGCCCACCTGCTCAGGTCACAGGTCCCAGCTCGGTCTGACAGGTCCCGGGAAGGTAGAAGATGGGGAAGGATGGGGCTTTGTGCCACCAGGAAGAGAGTGAAGGGTGAAGAAGGGTCAGGCTCCAAGTCCAGTGTCAGGGACATGGGGGAAAGGGGAAATCATGGAGTGAGTGGGGCTCCCAGTCTCGGGTGCTAGCACTCAGGGAGCAGGGGGCCCACCATCCCAGGTTCCACCATGGCACTGACCTGAAGACTCACCTTCATGACTGGCTGGGCGAAGTAGCGGGCACTCCAGTCGCAGAACCCAGTCTGCATCGCAGCACAGATGAAGCTTTTATGTCCAGCAGCGTCGTCTGCATCATCTGCAGTCTTCAGGGTGTTTGGGAAGAGGAGAATCAGCAGGCTGCTCTCACTGTCCTAACACTGTTTTCTCTCTGACACAGGGCCCTGGGGCTTCTCACCCTTGGCCTCTACCTCCTGGGTGCTGGGAACACAGGTCTGTGCCCCTGTGCCTGGCACCTGCATTTCTTACACTTGAAGGAGCGCCTAACTGGGGACCACGGCCACTGGGGACAATGACATGACTTCTGAAGAAGACCATTCCGTGCTCCTCTCACGGGCAGTCAAGAAACCCTTCACACTGCCAGGCAGAGGCAGGTGGATCTTGGTTAGATTGAGGCCAGCTGGGGCTACAGGGAGACCCTGTCTCACAAAAAGAAAAAAAGAAACCCTGTATAGCTGGGCCAGGCTGGGGTGGGGGCAGCTGGGTTAGGAAGCACCATCAGGGCTGGGGTGTGGCTTGAGTGCTTGCCCAGCGTTTGCAAGTGCTTTGGATTCCAACCCCAGCAGCACAAAAATGAGGAGAAACAATCGGTAAGAGCCATGAACATTCGGTAAGATCCGTATCTGCTGTGCCATTCCCCAGGGTCAGCTCAGTACCGCCAACTCCTGTCACCTGAGACACATGGGCGGGCAGGCCCACATGCTTGATTCATTGGCCTGTGCCACGAATTTGCCACCTGGTACAGGCTGTCCTCCACCAATCACAGATGCTGGAAAGGGCACAGCCACGCGACCTGGTAGAGGACAGCCACGGCTCTAACTGGGACTCAGGACTAGGGAGGTCTAGAGGACTACACTGTGGCTGCTTCCCACTGTGGGAGGCTGGGAAGCCCTGGCCCATCAGTTCCTCGTTCAGGATGAGTTGAGACCCCTGCCACCCTATGCTTGCTGTAGGGTGGAAAAAAATCCCACAGACTGCATGCTGGCAGAGAGGAGCTCCCACCATTTGGGGTCACAGTGAGAGACAGGCTCACTGCCCTCCTGGAGACAGCGGCTTTGGCTCTGATGGGAGGTTGGGAGTGGGCTGCACACACCTGCTGCTCGATGTGCTGCTCCTCTAGACCATGGCACCCTGTACCTGCTTGCTACATGTCAGGGGCCAACCCAGATGCTGACTGCACTTGGAGCTTGCTGGCTGTCAGGGAGCTGAGAGTCACAGGAGGCTGGGGGCTGCCAAGAGCAGGAGACCTGCCAGCTGCTGCTACAACAGGCCTGCTAGGCACCAACATGGTGATTCTGCTCCAGTCAGCACACAAGGGCCTGCAACTGCATTTTTTCTTTTGACTGGGTCTCACTTGTAGTCTGGAACAGGCTAGAACCGGTGGTCCTCCTGCCTCAATCTTCTGAGTGCTGGGATTCTAGGTGTGTACTACCCTCCAAGTTGTGGCTCCTGTTTCAGGCACTAGACAAACTGAGCCATGCCTCCTCCTGCTGAGAGGCACTCAAGCATGTCCCAAACAATCTTCTCCAGACCCTGTGTCTGACCACGAAAGCGGCAAAGTGGCTGAAGAGACATAAGGGGCCTCTGGGGAAGGTTCATCTCATGTGGCTCTGGGAGGCCTGGAGCGAAAGCTCACTGCTCCTCCTGAAACTTCCTTTCCAACCGAAAGGCAGAGTATGCCTGTTTGTGTAGAGTAATTGAATGTTTATGGAAAAAACATACAAGCCATTCAAAATAAATACCACCAAGCAGCTGCCACATTATGCAGAGGCAAAATGCTGTTTACCCAAGAAGGGAGAACAGCAAATTAATTCCGCGTGCCTATTGTGTGTCATGGAGTTGCCCAGACTAGCAGACCTAGGAGGCACTGCAGGAAGACCAGGCCTGAGGCAGAGCTGTCTGTGCTCAGGCACCATCTTGCCAGGGTCCCAAACCAAGGCCCCACACCACATGTCAGAAAGGTAAAGCCCTCAGCACTGTTAACACCAAGTGCTCACAGAGCTGCAAAACAGTCAGTGCCTTTGTACCTGATCAGGGCCTTTGTCAAACATCTTTCGAGTTCTGGGGAACTGGTGGGAGTGAGGGGTGTACTGTGTCCCCGTGGGGCCTGCCGTGCCCGGGCGGCTAGAGGGTAGGTCTCGGCTGACGGTCTGTTTGGCCACATCATTGGTCAGGCTGCAGCTGCTGGTGCTGGATGCTGGTGGGGAGCCTCTGCGGTTGGGAGAGCAGATGACATGTGGAGATGAGACCTCAGTGCCTCCCTACCCAAGATGTCCCCAGCAAGAACATCCTCAACTGCCTGGCATGCCACCTGCCAAAGGTGAGTGAGGGTGTTCTTGCTGGGTGTTCCTGGCAGGTGCTGAGAGGTCTTCCACTAGGCAGCGAGGACAAGATAACTCAATCCAGGGAAGGTGTCCCAGGAAGAGCTCATGGGCACACATGCCCACTCAAATGCAGGGCCAGCCACACTGTGTCCCAACGTGACAGTGCACAGCCCATCCTGCC
This sequence comes from Nannospalax galili, assembly GCF_000622305.1. Taxonomy (NCBI): domain Eukaryota; kingdom Metazoa; phylum Chordata; class Mammalia; order Rodentia; family Spalacidae; genus Nannospalax; species Nannospalax galili. The sequence continues at coordinate 1,252,064 of NW_008328704.1, forward strand.
GTTCATCTACATGGAGAACCCAGATCCTTGGAAAAAATTCCAAAGAAATCAGGTTTAATGAACTTTCCCTGACCTGCTATATGCAAATGAAGTGTTCTCAAAATACGGAAGAATTCCAGGAAGGGGATTAGAATAGGTAGATATGAGTATGTGTGTGTGCCTATAGAGGGGTGAAGGAGAGGGGACGGAGTGTGGAAGGACAGTGCGAATAGAGTAGGATTCGGAAGAGCGGGAACTGGCAGTGGGGCGTAGTGGCTGGGACCCACCAGACCGTGGGGAGAGGCATGTTGCAGGCCACTTACCCCACCTGGTGGATGTGCACACCCTTGTTGGTTGGGCTGGCCGGGGCTGACTGGGTGAGGGAGGAGGTGTCCAGGATGCGCTGGGGCCGGGCATTCACTGTGGCCTAAAAGAGCAAATGACAAACGACAGAAGCATGAGGTTCAGGACTGCTTCAGTGTCCCTTCAAAACAGGTCTCTTGGCAGAGGAAATCTCGAATCTCCCTGAAGGCCCTCTAACGGCCCCCAAAGGTGATACTGAGGATGCAGTGCTGTTCTTCTGAGTCTTCTTTGACAAACCATTCACCAGGTCCTATTCGGCTCAGGGCTGGGGAGCAATCCCGGCGGGTAGCTTTACAGGAGCTAAACTGAGGTGTTTTCAAGGCTCCTCCTCTGCACCAAGGTCACCCTGGGACCAGTCCTCAGCATTGACCCCATCCTGCTTGCCCCCCCTGCAACATGTCAGCTCCCATCTGACATGGGAGAAGCACTGGTGTCTGACTGGGTGGCTGGCCAGTGTGGGTGTTGCTGAGTCACTAGGACAGCCCAGGACTGTGGCTGCTGTACAGTCACAAATGTCTCGAGTTCCTCAAGGGGCCTTGAAAACCACAGGGGCCGGGGAGAAGGGGTAGAACAAACACAAATTCTCGCTCTCTCCAACGCAAACCTGCTCCTGTCCTGGGCTGTGACATGGTATAAATGACTTAAAGCCTTCATCACAGGGCTGGGGGTGTGGCTCGGTGGCTGAGAACAGACTCAGTATGTGACACGTGCTGGGCTCTGTCCCCAGCACAGACAAGGGACACATTTATTTTCAGGGCATGCAATGACTAGGGAAAAGGGAAGCTGGCAGAGCAGGGATGAAGCCACGCAGAGGCCAGGTCTGGCCTGCTGAAAGGGCACTAGTGCCACCAGGGTTCTGGTTGGCCACTCCACAGCCCCACAGTCTAGAGGATGTGACCTGGGCTTTGTTTTTCGTTCCCATGTTTCAGGGGCATGTTCATAGCCTGTGTAAGAAGGGAAGATTGCAGGTTCTGTAAATGCTTCCCATAGACATTTACAGGGTTTGAACTTTTATACAGGAAGCTTCTCACCAGCCTAGGATGCAACAGCCAGGAAGGCAGTGGTTTGATTGGTGTTAGCAGGATTTTGTGTCGATTCAGAAACCAGCTTGTATTGGAGGAAGCAGTGAACGGGGCGCTTACTGCTGATCTGCTGGCAGCACTCACATGCCTCAGTGGTTGCAGGAACCTGCTGGCTGTAGCCTGGGTAGCTACAAAGGCCTGATGATGTGGAGATGTGTGTCCTTCATCAGGACCAGATTGGGATGCATCCTATGCGCCAGGAGGCACCAGGCTGCTTTCTAGAAGCTCAGGGGAGATGGTGAAGCAAGCAGAAACTTGAGCTGGGAGCTCTGCTCTAGGGGTTGCTGCCCAGGTCTCCAGGAGTGCTGTCCCTACAATCAGCCAGGAGACAGCCTTTCCAAGATAATCCCTGGCTTTGAAATGGAGATAGCAGGAAAACAGAGCCATCATCAGCCTTTAAGTGACATTTCTGTTTCTAATGCAAGAGTAGCACCCTGAACTTCGGTTTCCTTGGCATTTAAAAATTTCAGATAATTCTACAGGCATCCCAATCATTGTTCCCTAACCTACCACCTATGATTTCTTAAGTCAAAGAATTTAAACATAGATGGGCCTTCTCCAAAATCCTGGAGAAACAGCAGCAGGTGGTGGGAGGTGGAAAGCTACAGGACTTGAAAAGCACACGTCTGAAGACAGCCAGTGTTCTCTCCTGCCCCAAGCACGGCCACGGCACTGAGCCTGAAGTAATGGTGTGGGAGCTGGTTTTACAGTCTCTCCACATGGTGGCCTCCCCTCATGAAAGCTCCAGAAGGAAACTGATAGGAGCGATGGTTTCCAGCTCAGTCAGCTGCAGCTGCCTGCCTGACAGCACAAGGCATCTCCACCCACGGCTGCTACCATCATGTTGAGAACCCTCAAGAGGAGGGCCTGCCAGGATTGGAAGTCTCTGCTGAGTGCTAGGTCATGGGGTGGCTCAGGTGGGCTTTCCTTGGCTATGTCACTGCAGGTCATGTGAGAGTATCAACAGTGTCACTGAGGACTGAGGATGTGGGGCAGAGGCTCGGGGGACAGTACTTCCTTCAGGGCTCCTGTCACATGGTGAGCACTCACCAGGCAACCTTAAAACGCTCTCAGAAATTTGAAGAGCTTGGGCTCAGGGACATGGACCAAGGGGGATGGATGCTGTGTGAGACTCAGCAAACAGAGTGAGCTCTGCCTGCCTAGCTGCCCTTTTGCCATCATGACACACAATCTGCACAGAATCACTGGAAGACAAACACACCTCTGGGAAGGTTTGGGATCCCCGAGCCCCCGTCACAGTGGATGAAAAACCACCACAGAGGTGAGGGGTGAGGTCACAGTACCAAGTCAGCTTTTCACAGTGGCAAATGTGGCTCTGTCAGGTCAAACTGATTTCAGGTCGCACACTCTTGTGGCAGAAGGTAGACACGGAGCTCTCTGAGGATGGAGACTGGGGCCGTGCTTCTCAGTTACACCCGGGCTCCTGCCCTGTGCCAGGCAGGACCCACTCCTGCCACTAGCCCCTACAGGACTCAATGCACTCACGGTGGTTCTCCAACCAGAATGGCACAGGTGGGTCATTTCAGAAGGGTCCCTTTAACTTAATCAAGGGTCTGGATTACGTGTGAGGAACTCCTGAAGAGGACTCTACTCCACAGACAGCACGGAAAGAATTCAGGGCTAAGCTGGTGCACAGCCTGCTGCTGCCTCATCAGAGGTGCCTGTGAAGACCATGTACCTGTCTTAATTTTCTGGAAACCGAATTTCCTAAATAAATAATAGGGACTTGTGGAAATGTTCAGTTAAAACCAAGGTGACTGACTAACCACTTTGGTACAAATGAAGCCCAGAGAAGTCTCAGCAGGCGCGCGGCACCTGGATGCGAGGTGCTGCAGGAAGAGGACTCTGCGTCACTGAGAAATTTGTGTGGCTGCCGTCAGGGAATCCTACCCACCAGCTTCTTCCCTCCCTAAACCAGGCAGGAGTGGACTGTAAGTGGCAGACCAGATCTCTCAGTCTGGTCTTCCATATGCAAAGAACTTCCATATGCAACAAGATTTCAAAAGACACAGGCTGGTAAGTAACAGTGCTGGCAATGGGAGGGTGGGTCGTAAGATAGGGTCTTTTAGCCAGGCGTGGTGGTGCACACCTTTAATCCCAGCACTCGGGAGGCATTTAAGGCCAGTCTGGTCTACATAGTGAGTTCCAGGACAGCTGGGGCTACAGGGAGACCCTGTCTCAAAAAGACCAAAAAAAAAGATAGGGTCTTTTTGAGATACAGTCCCACTACGCGTCTGAGACTCATGATCTCCCCGCCCCTTTAAAAGGTAGCCAGGCTATAGATACGTTTAATAGAACATTTTTTCTTCTTTGCTCTTTTTTAGATAGGTCTCATGTATCTCAGCCTGGTCTCAAACTCACTATCTGAGGATGACCTTGAGCTTCTGATCCTCCTGTCCCCACTTCCTGAGTGCTGGGATTGAGGCAGGCATCACTATTCCCAATTTTATGTGGTTCTGGGGACAGACCCATGGCTTCATGTGTGCTAAGTAAGCATTCTACCAACTGAACCACATCCTCAATCTGATGGAACTTCTCTTTAGTGGAACTTTTGAAGATCTTGGTCTTCACTTTGTTGGTCTCTGTGACATCTCTGTCCTGGTTAAGCATCAGTGTCTAGTTTCCAGTATGCCTGGTCTAAATGTCCTGCAGAAGATGTGGCTCCTGGAGGGATCCAGAGGCCATGGCACTGTGTGTCGGTGAGTCTGTGCCTTTAGGTTTCCTCCTGACTAAGAAACTCCAACATCTGAACACCTGGGCTTAGAGTTCCTATCTCTGTTATCCCCCAGCCTTGGTGCACGAGTTGATGGGGCCACAGATGCCCTCAGGGTCATTATCTCCTCTCTCTACCTCTGTGTGGTTTGAGAGCTCCCACAGTGAAAGCCAGAAGCAGAATGCAAGTCCCAGGCCCACAGAATGAGGATCTATAAACATGAAATGAGGCCTTAGTTGTCGAGCTGTGTGGATTCTTTCATACATAGCTGGCAGCAACTTCCATATTTGAATGCAGAATCCTATGGGGCATTCCATAATAATAAGGCTGTTTTGACTCTGATGAGCAAAAATTTGGCTTCAAAGTTAAACAATGCAAAGTCGGCTCATTTCTCCGTAACAACGCACAAGAGCAGAAAGTGAGGCACTTCTTGAATTAAAACGACGCACAGGGTTTCCCCATTTTATGCTTCCAAACCTCCAGTGGCAATGCTTACTCTAAAACACACACATACACATGCACACAACACACAGACATACATACAGATTCACACACACACACAACACACAGACACCACATTCACAGAAATACACAGATCACACACATACACATACATATACCTAGATGTACACAGACAGACAGACGACACACATGTGCAGACTCAGGGATAACACAGTCATAACTCCAGTGGGAGCCGGCCTGGTGTCTGCAGCCCTCGCTGTGGCGTGAACCCAGCTGTTGGCTTGTACACACTGCAGTCCATCACCAAAGAAGACACAGATGCTACTTTGTTGGGGGTCTGGGCTCAGCCAGTGTTCTAAGCTGTTTTGTGGGTGTTGTAACTTCCTAACAGCGGTGACACACAGGAAGAGGAGGTTCCTTCCAGTAAGTGGATATGGGCCCTTCTGCCTTGGAGCTTCATTTGTGAAAGATAATTCCAAAGGCCCAGGCCTGGAAGGCCACGCCCGCACTTCTAAGATGGACAGAGAGAAACGTTTCTATGCTTCTTGCACTAGAGGCTCCTAAGAGCTGCTGCTTAACACCCCAAGGTCATGTCCTCAGCAGTGAACTTATGGTTGTGAAATTCAGTACCAGGAACCAGGATTACAGTCTTAAATGATTCAGGTGGAGTATCTGTCAGGGCAAATACAGAAAAGCCACTGGAAGATAAATGTAATGGACTGATTCCGGATTTTCCATGACCAAGTTATAAAGCAATTGTGTATAAGTGATCCCAGTGTGGCCCTGGGCTGCCCAGCCTGTGTGAGGGCAGCTGTGGTCAGGAGGCTGGGGCTGTGGCCGTACATTTTGAACAGAGACTCTAGAGACTGAAGCCACTTGTTAATGGCCATACAAAGCCTAGCACAATCCTACTGGAAAGTTTAGAACAATCCTACTAGAAACCTTGAAACTTTGCACTTAGTGGGAGAAGCAGAGTGTGGAAGGCAGTAGTATGCAGCTGGAGCGGCCTTCCTTGACATGCAGCAGGTGGAGGGGCTCCCTGAGCCTCAGGACCTGCCACAGCTCGGAGCCACACGGGCAGTCCTTTCTCCAGTGGGACTCCCTGCCTTTCTTGGCCTTGTTTCCCATTTTCTTCCTGGCCTCCTTCCTTTGGTGCCAAGCTATAGCATGTAACACATGCATTTTGTAAAGTTTTCTGTTTTAATCAATCTTGCTGTTAGCTGAAAAAGCAGATGACTAGATCATTTACTAGTTTTCTATTAAATAATGAAAACACTGAGTTTTCCATTAGGCCAGTGACATGTATCAGTGGACTGGGTTGGAGCACCCACTCTGCAATGAGTCACACAGTGATACAGTAGGTGGGACCTGTAACCATGGAAGGAGGGAGGCAAAATGAGGGCTGGAAGTGAGCAGCTGTGTGGCCCATCCGGGAGGTCAAGTCAGCAGGACAGAACAAGTCAAGCTGTCCCAGGTTGCTGAGTGTAATGTTCAACATTTTGGCATTAAGTTGTAAGATTACTGGGCAGGAAATATAGTTATGATGGTTTAAATGAATGTCCCCCCCATAGACTCCAAGTATTTGAACACTCAGTCTTCAGACTGTAGTGCAGACTGGGGAGGGTGATGGACCCTTTAGGTGCTATGCCCATGCTGGAGGAAGCACATGACTAGGGGCTGGCTTTGAGAGTTCTCAAGCCTTGCTGGATTTCCAGTCTCTCTGCTTCCTGTGCCTGCTTGAAGACGTGAGCACTCAGCTTTCTGCTCTGGCCGCCTCCTGCTGCTGAGTCCACCCCCGCCCCCTGCCACCCCCTGCCATTATGGACTCTCACCGTCTGGAACCATAAGCCAAATAAACTCTTCCTTCTATAAGTTGCCTTGGTCATGGCATTTTATAACAACAAAAAAGTAATGCAGCAGTAAAGTCACCTCCGGACCAGCAGGTCTACGCCTCTAGTAGAGTGTCTTGCTCCATGTGAGACTACATCTTGAGTTGAAAACTCAGAATGCACTTTTGCAACATCCGCAGTGCTGTAGATGGCAAGATGAGATCGACCACAACAGTCCTTTAAAACCGAGGACACAGGGAGACTCTTACTACCCTGTGATACCAGGAGCTGAAGAAGTAGCACCTGTGGTCCATGAGGCACTTCCCATCAGTCAGGAAAAGAGGGGCACACAGAACGTAGCTTCAGTGAGGGGACTGGCACCAGGCAGACAAGACACCCACTACGGTGGCTGCTGTGGGATTCATGTCTCAGACGGGAGCCCGGAGCAGGAAGGGAGCAAGGGCCAGGGCAGGGCTCCGCACCTCACTGGGAACAAGCAATGGACAGGAATGAGAAAGCCACAGATCCTGGACCCTTTCCACCCTAGTAAGTGACACTTGACAATGCCTCAGTGATGGGTCAGTTGAAGGTTGGACACCAGGCAGGGTGTACTGTCCCTCAAAGTTTTTTTTTGCATGCTTGAAATTTTATGGAAAAGTTATATTTTTAATGTTATAATAAATGATTTCTAGTTTGTTCCATTTAAGAAAGTTAACATTCCAACTTTAATAAACAACTAGAGAACCAGAAAAAATATGAAATAACTGTTTTCAAATGTTACGTGTTGGGTCCAGTGGGTGCTTATGATCCCTCAGAGATGGAAAACAAATAACTGTCCCAGCTGATGGCCTGCAAGTGGCTTCTAGTCAGTCCCCAGCTACAGTGGGAAGGGAAATGCCCTGTGTTCTTAGGGTGAGAGAGCAGTCAAGATCCAGGGAAGAGGGGGAGGGATGCACAGGGTAGCACACAGGGGAGGAGAGCTTCTTAGGCTCCTGGACCCTGTGACCAACACTCCTCTGCTCATCGGTGGGATGAAAACCCACAAGGCTGGCGACAGAACAAGGGACGGTGTTAGGCCTAATTCCCAGAGCTCAAGAGGGAAGAGCCAACAGTTTCCAAGGAAGACCTACGCTTTTCTACCTTAAGAAAGAGAGTGAGAAGAATGAGACTCAAGTGCAGTGCAGGATCTGCAGCGAGGCTCTAAATTCAGAATGTCTGTTTAAAGTACATTTCACTCATGGTATTTGTAAAACCGTGGTGGAGGCCTCAATGCGCCTGGGGACCATTGACCAATCATGACTAAGAACCAGAAATGTAAGCGCTTTGACAGTGGTCTTCACACATACCTTGTAGGCGATGCTGTTGAGGACTTTCATGGCCAAATCAGAAACATCTGGATAGGGATCAGCAGCCAGATGCAATAAGACTCTCCAAATTTGAGTGTAAACACTATTAAAAGAAACACCTAGAAAAGAGAAACAGGAGATTTTAACAGCAAGTAGCTGCCGACGCAAATGGTGGCGGCTTCTGAGGTAGCTCGCTTTCTGAAAGCCTAACTGCGGTATCAGGAGGGAGTGTGATTTTATTTATTTGTTTACTTTTCTGTTTATGAGTTTTGCCTTCATGCACATGTGTGCCTGGTACCTGCACAGGCCAGAAGAGAGAATCAGCTCCCCTGGAACTGAAGTTATGGATGGTTAACTGTCATATGGGTGCTGGGAACCAGCCAGTGCTCTTAACCCCTGAGCATCTCTCCAGCCCCAGGAGGGAAGGCTTTAAAGAGCTTGGCTACAGGAAGCTTCCTGGTTTGTTGTTCGTTCTGCTATCAGGCTCAGAGACTCAAAATTCCAGCAGAAGGGGCTGGTGAGGCAGCTCAGCAGGTAAAGGTGAGGCAGCTCAGCAGGTAGAGGCACCTGCCACCAAGCCTGAGGACCAGAACCCACAGGGTGGAAGGGAGAACGAACTCCCTCAAGCTGTCCTCTGACCTCCACATGTGCACCGTGGCACACGCATACCCACATGCACCCCGCCACCCCGCCCCGGTCCCCAAGATAAAGAAATAAACATAAAAGCAGGCTAGACCCCCAGGTCTCATCTTTCGAGGTTGGACGGATCTTTCTAAAAGGAAATGGCTGGAAGTGTGTAGGGTGTGCATGGAGTAACTGCAGGCTGCAGAGTACCTCCTAGTCCCAAGGCATATTTCATCCCAAGTTATTGATTCCCAGGTGCTACCACCGCCCACAGCACATGGTGTACATGGGATGCAAGTCTCTGTCCATGGCCTACCCCACATGCAGTCTGTACCTCGTGTACTCTGACTGGCTGGGCCCCTCTTGTTACCCCACATGCAGGCACTGTCCTGGGCTCCAAGGAAATCACAAGGTGCCCATGATATGACCTCTGCCCTCAAACTCTCTCAACTCATCCAACAAGTACTTGGTAGTCTTGTGCCACACATCCAGGTGCAAAGACAGTCTCCTGCGAGTCAGACACATCAATATAACAGGCTGCAGGCTTGAGAGGAGGAACAGGTACACCTGCCAAGAGGTCTGGTGAAGGCTGCTCAATTCTATGCACATCCTCAACAGTCTTCAAGTCAAGAACTGCTGCTCCTAGCGTGACAGAGTACAAAGGCAAAACCCAGTGAGCACTTATGCTCAGGCTCAAAGGGAAGTGTGTAAGTCAGGCCACCGCATGTTGCTGCCCCAGGGAGCTGCACATGGAGGTGACTTTGCAGGGGGAGCAGTATTGTTTCCCAGCAACAAGTTCTGGAGGGAAGGCAGGAAGCATAAAGCCTGTCTAGGCTCAGAGCTGTTGGAAACACAGAACCTTTGGAGAAGCATGAGTGAAACCCGGAAGCTCAGTGAAGGGACAGGCCGCTCAGAATCCTGAAGGGAGGTGTGTGCTGCAGGGTTCAAGACTGCCAGGTACTGGCGGAAGCTGCTGAGAACAGGCTGCACCATGCTGGACGGGACAGGGAAAGGGAATAAGACTTTGGAAGAGGGCACTGCTTGAGAAGAGGCTGCTCAGAAGATGAGAGGCACCGCAAGAGTGGGGCTGTGCCCAGGGGTGTCCTTGCATAACTGCTCTTTGGTGGCTTGGGAGGGTCAGCTTCCTGCTGGGATGGGATGAGAGCCACACAACTCTATCTTTTGTATTTAAGAGCTAATCAAGGGCTGGAGAGATGGCTCAGCGGTTAAGAGCACTGACTGCTCTTGCAGAGGCCCTGGGTTTGATTCCCAGCACCCACATGGCGGCTAACAACTGTCCCTAATTCCAGTTCACAAGGACTCCTACACTCTCTTCTGACCTCTGTGGGCATCACATAACATGGGTGCACTTACATATGTGTAGGCAATATACTTGGACACATAAAATTAAAAAAAAAATACTAAAAAGAAGAGCTAAGGAGGCCGGCTTGCTCACTAAGGAGCATGAGCTTATCCAACAGCACCAGCAAGAAGAAGAACTAAGTTGCTGGGCGTGGTGGCACATGCCTTTAACCCCAGCCCCCGGGGGGCAGAGGCAGGCGCTTCTCTGTGAGTTCAAGGCCAGCCGGTCTACATAGTGAGTTCCAGGACAGCTGGGGCTACAGGGAGACCCCGTCCCAAAAAGACCAAAAAAAAAAAAAAAAGAAGAAGAAGAAGAAGATTTCAAACAAGCCATGATCTCATGTTCCTTGCTTGGGCAGCTCTAGTGAATGCCCTAGTGATTATGGAGGAGTCTGAATGTTGTCAGGCTTCAGAGGATAAAGTGTCACTCAGTGGGCTTAGCTGTTAATACAAGGGGCTTCACAGGACATACTCAAGTTCAAAATCAGACCGATGAGGATTCAGAGTGAGGTGAACTACTCATATGACTTCAGTATGGATAGGCCCCTCTAGTGATTGCTCCAAACCCATATCCACTCGCCTGTGGAAGCAAGGTGAACCCTGCTTCCTCTCCATTAATCCTGGGCTGTGACGGTATGTCGAGCCATGACAGCCATGCACATCCACTCAGCAGGAAGGTGCAGAGGCTGAGAGGGCGCCACCCCCTCAGTTCCTGGGTACATGGCCTCCCTGCTTGAGGTGATTAGAGGAAAATGTGCCACTACCTATCACCAAGTGGCTGTGTCCTACATCAGGCATTTGAGAGCGACAGTTCACACTGAAGAGAGTGAGTTGTGGGAGTGACGTTCACTCACGGGTACTCAGTAGTTCTGAGGGCCTCCGTGTGCTGACCCTGCTCACAGCTGTGCCTGGGAGGAGCGGGCAGGCCACATGCCAGGAGATCTGGGCCTGTGGTAAACCTGGATATGGAGGAGATGAGACACCGTACAAACCCACTCCAGCTTAGTTTGGCCAAAGGCAGAGACAATCTCGATGAAGACACAGCCTGCTCATCCCACGCTTGTGAGGCTGTAGCTCAGAAGCAGCACACAAGGTTTTCAATTCAAGCTCCACACGGTGGGCTAGATTTACAGCCAGAGTCCAAGAAAACCAGTGAATGAATCCAGCCCAGACCTCGGTGGGAAATTTCCTCCAATCTACTTTCTGGCGCTAGCTGGCATCTGTTCATGGGGACTGTGCTCTGGGCTACGGGAGGCCAAGAGGCAGCTGCGGTTCCCTGTCATTTGAGAGAGCAGGAGGAAGATGTGCACTCTGGGGACACGGATGACGTTCCAGAAGGGAAGGGTGGGGACTCAGCCCCTCAGATGGAGCTGGCTACCCCTCCAGCACTGATAGCAAGTGCTCACACTCTCACCACAGCCCTTCTCTAGGTCCTCTGGGTGAGTGACGCATTGGAGGCAGCTTCCCGCGAAGCTCGATGGCCATGTGACACTGGGCTGTGAAAGGACTGTGATGCTCACCGTACAGCTGTGTGACTCAGATGTTGGACCCTCGTCACAGAACAGGGGAAGGGATGGGAGGATGTAACTCCAGTCAGGGGAGGGCAGGGCAGGCAGACAAAGAGTGAGGCTTCCGTGCGCAGTGCCAGAGTTGAACGGAACAGGCATCTTTGGCACAGACATGGGGTGGGGCAGAGGCAGAGTCCGAGATCCACCCCAGTGGAGCCTCGTGCACTGGGGTGACAGATGCAGACTCCATTCAGGGTGGTGGTCAGGATCAGAATCCCCACAAAACACAACCAGAGCACTATGTGGGACACAGAGCTGACTCTTGTAGACATTGCCGTTTCATTAAAAAATGATTTTTTAATTCCTCTGTTGCTTTTGTAGATTTTGACTTTGATGTAGCACGGTTCATGACTCAGTAGGGAATTATAAAACCTCTAAGTCGTACTGTCTGACTGTAATGGACAGTATAATTTTTCACAGTGAGAAACATAAAGCTGTGATAATGAACTGCATTTTGATTTCGCTTCTTCCCTTGGTTTGTCATAACAGTGACTTGCTCTGGCTCCCTGACAAACGGACTGTTCTGTTTCTTACATCTGCTCTCTCCAAAACACAACGTCCCTCACACAGGGCCCAGGGCCCACTGGGACAGAGGCAAGGACACTGGGTCCTGCCTCAAAGCTGAGGTGAGAGCTGGGCCTGACCTGCAGCCTGCTGCTCGCTGAGTTCTGTGACTGCTGAGGATCTGTTTTCATGTCTAGACTAGAAGTAGTAAAGACTATGACGTTTTAGGATTGATTTTTCAGAGCAATGGCGCAGCTTTCTGAATAGCGTAAGACAGGGGAGTCTCTCCCATCTGTCTCTCTGAGGAAGCTCCTCTGCGGCTGCATCTGAACCCCAGAACCTGCTGGCAAGAGGAGTCCTGTTGGTCCTCACCTGGGGCTCCAAAAGCCAGGTCCTTTAGATGGTCTGTTCTGGGAACGGGCATGGCTGAGGCCTTCTGGCCCTCTTTAGAAACGATTTCCAAGGCTATGGTGGTGTGTGTGTGTGTTCCTGTGTTTGTCCCTTTTTTGTGACCCTGCCTGTCTCTGGTGCTCTAGAGTAAATCCAGGGACACCCATCCCTCCAGAGTCTTTACCACTGACTTGAAGTAGCCTGTGGGGAAATCATGGTGACCCAGCGCTGTGGCCTCCTTCCTTCCTTCCTGGGTGGGCTGGAGCTGTGGACTTGTTGCTCCTGGTGCCCCTGCGTGGTCTTTCCAGTACGCCCCTTAACTATCGCTGTGTGACCACTGGGCTTTAGCTCTAATGATTAATGAATCTAATTAAGGAATCAGGGCTTTGGTTCTAAAAGCACAAGTCACTGCTGGCACTTGACAGCCACTGTCCATCTCCTTACCACCCTCTTCTGGCAAGAGTCAAGTTCATAGGTTGTTGGACCTTCATTCAGAATATACATAGCTCCCTTGGTCACCCCCTACCCCCTGACCCCCATGCTGGGGAATCAAACCCAGAGCTTTGCACTCACTAGGTAAGCATTCTACCACTGAGTTACATCCAAGTACTACTTAACTCTCTTCAGCAAATCTACTGCTGGGCTTCTTTCAGCCAGGGTAGACACCAAGGCACCCTCTGCCAGACCCAGGGTCTCACTGCTGTGGGGTCTCAGAGCTGTTGTGTTGGGATGGAGAGGCTGCTTATGCTTCCTGACACCCTGACAAAAGGAAAGTGGGGAAGAGACAGAGACGGCTCAGGACTGTCACCTAATGCTGACATAAGCGCCTGGGGATCCTATAGGGAGGGACAGACTGTCCTTGGCTGCACCTTTCTCCCTGTAGACATTCTGCCCTCTGAATTCTGAGTGAAGTAGAGGCTTGGGGCTTAAGCGCTGCTCTGCTGCAGGCTCCCAGGCTTAGGCCCCAGAGTTGCTGGCTCTCACCAGGGCATATACAAGAGCAGGGATCTGGGCCAGACCAAGGCAAGGTGAAGCTGACTCTGGCTACTGCCATCTTTCTGCCCCCCTCGCTCCCCAAGCTCTACCTTGGATTTGTTACTATGGTGATACATTTTCAGCATGTTACACAATGTCACTGTTGAACAGAGTTATGAAAAGCCCTGCCCTGACCTCTGAGCCTGTCGGCGCCTATGAGATGAGACCCTCTCTTAAGTCCCCAGACAGAAACTGAGTCTTGCCTCAAGAGTCTCTTGGCAGGAGTCTCTGGTCAAAATGATGGCGATGGGCAGGAAGGCAGGGTGTGCACAGTGGAACCACTCTCCTGGAGCTGGGGCTTTGGCAGGGAGGAGGGCCTTTGTGGACAGAGTGCAAAGTGGTGTGGGGCTGTGTGCACAGTGGGCACTGCTGCCATGGGGTAAGGACGGTGCGACAGCTGGGCCACAGATGGCCTGGACCTGGGCAGCCAGACCCTCTGCAGCCTCTACGTACCCTAAGCTGACCTATTCCCATGGGGTGGAGTGAGGTGGAGGGATGGGACAGGCAAAGCTGTTTGCTGTAGGCAGAGAAAGAAAGAACTCTAGGGTCAGCAACACGGCTCAGCCGATAAACAGTGCTGGCCGCGCAAGCCTGATGACTTGAGTTCAACTCCCAGAATCCATGTAAAGGTGGAGGGCGAGAACTGATTCCATGAAGTTGGCCTCTGCCCTCTACATTCATGCCATGCATCAAGTACATGCCTACACACACACATCATACATACATGCAATAATAATGAAACTTTAAACAGTAAAAGAGAAACAAGTTTACAGAAATTTGATAATACAAATGGCAGCTAGCATCTTGACATAGCTAGGTCAGGTGTGACATATAACTGCAGATACTCCACCAAGTAGAGACACTGCCCCAGCAAGAACACCGGGCTCTGAGCTCTGCGGTTGGTGGAGGTAGGGGGCACACTGTGGAACTGTCCAGCCAAGGTTCTCACCGAGGGAAGGCGGGAGTCGGCTCCAGGGTGTAATTTCCAGGAAATGCAGCCTCATCTAGCAAGGCAGGCACAGAACTGCCATGCAAGAACTTCCCATGATCTGAGACAGGCAGGTAGCACAGTGTAAGGCTGAAGGCCCATGTCTGGCATGGGGAAGGAAAGGCCCAGACAAGGGAAGGGGCGATTAGAGGACCCACATGGTTGTCAGGACATGGCTGATTGAGAAACAAGAGAGATGAAGACATCAAAAAAGGTCCCATTCAGATTTAATGCTCAACCATGGGCCAGGGCCTGCTGTAGGCAGGTAAGCAGAGGCCACCAGCAAGTGATCTCAAGGAGCACTGTGGGGAAGCAGAGCTGGGGAGGAAGGCATGATTTTTTTTGGGGGGGTGTCTGGAAGGGAGCTGGTTTTGTGAGAACAGGTATAAATATGTACGCATCCTAGGCTGTCATGGTTTTGAAAACCTCTTTTGCAATGTTCAGAGAAAGGGCTAAAGAGATTGCTGTGCTTGGTCAAAATGAAAGAAGAAATTGGCTTTAAAACAGGCAAGTGCTGCCAGTAATGGGATTCTCTAAGTTATGAATTTTAACACTGTGTAAGCTCTGAGGTCTCACGCAGACGTGAGCGCCACTTCATTGAATAGGAATGAGGCTGACGGAGGAATGAGGCTTTACTCTTTCCCTTCCCAAGCCCCACTCACTCTGAAGCTTTCCCTCTCAAAGTTTCCAAGAACTTTTTGAAGGATACATGGATAAAACTCAGTCACACGCACACGTGCATGCACAGTTTAGGCGTCAATGTGAGAAGGCATCAGCAACACAGATCCCGAGTCCTGGGAGGGCAGCAGAGGGAGAAGCAAACCACAAACACCTGAGCCCTTCGACAGCAGCAGCTGATCATCTGCTGTGGCTCCAACAAAACGTGATTCCTTAACCTTCCAACTCCAAGATCACAACTAGGGAAAAACTGGTGTTCACTTGTCAGAGCAAAAGCTAAGTCTCAGGCAGGTGACTGAGCTGCTCCTGCTATGGGGCCCTGCCTCCTGGTCCTCAACACTGCATGTCACACAGGGTCTCGAGAGCAAACGGCTGACTCCAGGGCCTCAGCCTCCTGTAGTCTCTACCAGAATCAGCAGGGCCACCAACGTGGCACCTAAAAGACCCAAAGGGAAAGAGACACTGCAGGAACCTGGGGCACCTGATGAAGTGCTCAATGGTCCTAAGGTAACAGATGTTTGAACTCAGCTCAAGCTCTAGTTTATAAAGGAGTCAGTGTTTCTGCATGCCCACAGGCAGGCTCAGCTGCTTTCTTTTGATTCTGTTTGATGGTCGCACACCCAGGGAAGGCAAGAGTAAATACAGGGAGTCCAGCTGGGAGAGTACTGCCACTTGTCAGGCCCTGACATGGGAGTGGGAGGAGAGACCGTGCAGGAGACAGTCTGAGGGCAGGGTTGGCACAGCCTGCCCAGCACTGCCCAGGGTGGGGTGACATAGTGGGGCAGGGACAGGAGCCATTGGCTGTGGGCCAGGAGTAGGCCCAAGCGCCACGGTGGCAAGGGTGAGGTGGAGTGCAGCCCCTCACAGGTCTGCTGTGCTGCTGACGCTGGCAGGCACTAGCCTGTGGGTGCTGTACACCTGTACCTAAGTCTATACACAGGGCACTTAGAAAACACCTGCTCAGTGTGCAGGAGCCTCGAGGTTCTAGTTCTTCACGGGGGTGTTCTGGAGGCGCAGGACATGCATGCTCCACAGCCAGGCCCGTATGGGACACAGGACGCACATGCTCCACAGCCAGGCCTGCATGGGACACGTCCAGCTTGCAGCTTGTTTCTCTGGGCTTGAAAGCTAAGAATGGCTTCTATAATTTTTAGCAGTTGAAAAAAAAATCAGAAGAAAAACATTTTATGCTGTAAAAACGGTTATGAAGCTCAAGCAGCAGCGGATGAGCACAGTCTTCTTGAGCGTGGCCATGTGTGTCTGGCTGCTTCTCCCTGATGGCAGCAGTGGTGAGGAGATGACACAGGGGCCGCAGGGATGGGGACACCTGCACTATGGTCTTCTGTGAGCATTTGTTGGCCCTGGCTCTAACACAGCAACGGAAAGACGACTCTGATGGGAGAGGAGGGGAGGAGTGGGGAGAGTCTGGGGCGGACGCTGGCAGAGCTGTGGCTGTGGCTAGTGAGACGTACAGCTGAGGCAGACCACTCCACGCTCTCTGTTGTTTTCCTGTTATTTATATTCATTTTTTCACAGTACACAGAGAAGGAGAAACAGAAATGTCAATTCATATGGACCTAGGTTTGGGCTATAGCTCAGTGGTACAGTATTTGCCTGGCAAGCTTGAGGTCTGATCCTCAGCACTGAAAAGGGTGTGTGTGCATGCATGCGCGTGGGTGTCTGTATCTTACTAACGGTAGTGTGTGTGTGGGGGGTGGCATACACCTATAGCCTTAGTACTTGGAGACTGAGGCAGGAGCATTGCTGTGAATTTAAGGCCAGCCTATGTTACACAGTGAGCTGAGTCCTCCTCATAGAGGTAAAACACTAAAATAGTTTTTTTTAAATTTTATGTATTCTTTTTATTTTATGTGTATGTGTGTATTGCCTGCATGTAGGTAAGTGCAACCGTGCTGTGCAATGCCCGTGGAGGTCAGAAGAGGCTATCGGATCCCCTGAGACTGGAGTTATGGACAACTGTTAGCTGCCATGTGGGTGCTGGGATTTGAACCTGGGTCTTCTGCAAGAACAACCAGTGTTCTTAATCACTGAGCCATCTCTCCAGAGTTTTAATGCAAACCAATAACTTTAATTAATTAATTAATTAATTTGTGTGTGTGTGTAGGTGCCCAAGGAGACCATTTGACAGGTGTCCAACACTTTGGAGCTGGAGTTACAGGAGATTGTGAGCCACCTGACATGGGTGCTGGGAATCTCTGGAAGAACAGAACAACCAGTGTTCTTAACTGCTGAGCCATCTCTCCAGCCCCACTAAAATGTTTTTAATATTAAAAGAACCCCAAGAATCCCAAGGGGCTAGAGAGATGGCTCAGTGGTTAAGAGCACTGGCTACTTTTGCAGAGGTCTCAGGGTCAGTTCCCAGCACCCACATGGTGGCTAACAACTGTCTCTATCTCCAGTTCTAGGGGATCTGATGCCCTCTTCTGACCTCTGCAGGCACTGCCCAACATGGGTACACTTATATACATGCAGGCAGTACACTCATACACACAGAATGAAAACCTGCACACGACTCTGGTGGTCAGAGCCAGAAGTGTGGCCTTGCTTAGGACCTAAATTTAGATTCTACAATTTGAAGACAAACACAGTGTACAAATAAGAAAACTCAGTGAATTCCTATTTCCTCTATTTTATGTCAGCAAAATCCAGGCACTACCATTCATAGCAGAACCAAAAAATAAATAAGTAAATAAAAAAGCCACCTGGCCCTTAAACTCCACTTTCCAAGCAGTGACGGGTCAAATTGCCAGGCTAGGTGGAGGTTCAGCAGGTGGGTACCAAGGGTCCTTCAAGGTGAGTGACACCCACTGCCTTACTCAGCAGGCTCCTGACCTCCCACTGCTGGCCGCAGGGCTCTCCTGGGCACCGAGGACACTGAACAGCACCCCTGGCCCCTGCACACCCTAAGCCTGCCCTCCACTTCAGCCTGGCCATGCTAAGCAGCATGTCTCAGCTGAGACACCACTCACACTGCCAGGGTGAGCACACATGAGGAACACGAAGACAGACAGACGGACTCATCTGGCAGCGTTCCTGCATGAGAAAGCCAACGAGCTCACGAATCCCTGGACCAGCCTGTAAAACACCGTCCGTCAGGTCCAGGGTTGCACTGTAAAATGTTCTCACCTCTTCAAGCTCCAGTAACTTCTATTCTTTCTCATCCAACTGAGATATTTAGCTCATTCATTTGACTCAAATGAAGGCTGTGCTATTTTGGGGTCCAAACCCTTGGCAGAGGACTCACCTATGAGAGAGTTGAGGGCTGAGTAGGAGCTCACCCGCCGCATCTTGTCGATGGTCTCGAAGGATAGGATGTACTCCTCGTTCTCGGGGCTGCCCAGGGTGCTGCTGGCGCTGCTGCTGGTGCTGAGATTCCCGGGGGAGAAGGCCACTGAGCTGCCCGCTGGCAAGGACATGACAGGCAGGAGGTCAGGGTCTTACAGGTAATGCCCAGCCTGACTGCAATGTGTTTTTCACACTGGGTACACACACACACACTGATCTATATAGGTGCATACACACATGAGGACACAAGTGTGCAGCCCCCCGCCCCCCCGACCTCTCCTGGAACTGAGATCCCTGCACAGAACCAACGGTTGACAGGAGACTGGGATCAGAGCCTGACTGCGGGAGGTCTTTCACAGGCCCCCTAGTTGTTCTGGGTGCTGAACTAGGTCTTTGCTATGCCCATGTCTAGAAGGAAGATTCTGACTCGAGAACAGCTAGCGAGTCACAGGCCCACATGACATTAGGGCCCAGGTTTCTGGAGGGCGGGGGCATGGTGCTGAGCAGAATTTAGATGAATGTTTCACAAAGGACCTAAACCCTCCTACCCCAAGTACTGGTTCCCAGCGTCTTACATTCTTCCGTCAAGCTCAGATTCTGCAAAGATTTGTTCAGGTTCCTAGCTGTGGTGACAGCTCGGATGTTCCCATAGGAGCTCACTGAACGGAGTCTGGGGGTGCATGGGCTGTCTCGCACTGGGGTCAAATTCCCCCCCTCTAGGAAAGAGGGAGAAAGGAAGGTTAGAAGTGGGCTTCAGGATGGGAACATGACGCATGTTTGGAGTCTGGAGCCATGGCAACAGGGATGGCTGGTGTAGTGGGACAAGGACAAATGCAATGAAGAGCCTTTCAGGCCCGAGGATGGTGCTCAATGGTGGAGCACTTCCAAGAAGGGCCTTTAAAACCTGACATGACTGTGAGACTCAGTGGGACAAAGGAACCATCTGCAGTTCTGTGAGTATTAAATTACAAAAGATAGCGTGGACCAGAAGGGCAATAGTGGCCATTCTGAGGCCACTCCAGGTGTCTAGTGGCACAGGCTGTGACAGCAGAGGGACTTGCAGCACATGGGGCCTGGGCAGGATCCCCCAGCCGCTGGCAGCTGCCACTCCACCTCACTGGCTGTGTTCACCCAGTTCAGTCTTCCTTTCCTTCCCAACTAGAGCAGGAATGCTTTGTTACTGATCACAAGCTTCTTTACTGTGATCTGGAGGGAGGGAGATGACACACAAGTGTGGACGATGACGGCACTCTCCAGCAGAAAGGACAAACGTGAGAAGAGCCACTTCCTGACGTGACTCACGGAACACAAAGCTGACAATGTGCTTAGATTACTCATCACAGGACGATGGCTATGTTCTTTTCAGCACGCCCCATGGAAGGCCTGCTACCCTTCCAGATGGCCACAAACTTCATTTCCAAGAAGGTAAGGAAGGGGAAGAGTAAGAGGGTCAGTGTGGCCCTTTCCCTGTACTCTGTATTCGTCTGAAGGTCTGTGATGACAGGAGCACCCAGGACTACTCACAACAAGTATGAGAAACCCATGCTCAGACCTGGCCCAAAGGAGAGGCCAGGGAGACGGTCACTGGCTCCCAGGAGCTGCTATACCTGTGGCCGCTGGAGAAGGCAAAGGGTAATTCTTTTCTTCTTCCATGAACTGCAGGGCCACAGTGCAGAAATTGCTCTCATACTGAACTACGAGGTGGCTCAGGGCCACCACCAGCTCCTGTTGAGAGAGAGGAGGCACAATTATGTTCGTGGGGGCAGGAAACTGCCCCTGACTGCAAGCTAACCCCTAAGTTGATGGTAGGTAATGGAAGGTCAGAGCAAGGCTGCACTCAGCATCGGAAACCAGAGAGCAGGCTGGGCGTGGTGGTACACAACTTTAATCCCAGCACGGAGGAGGCAGAGGCAGGTGGAGCTCTGGGAGTTCAAGGCCAGCCTGATCTTCACAGAGACCCTGCCTCAAAAAAACAAAACAGAGAACCAGAGAGCAGAAGCAGGGTCTTCCACTTCAGCAGGGGCTGATGAAGGGCATCCAGGGTGGTCTGTAGACCTGACCCAATTTGTTCATTTGCTGCTAGGTAGGGGTGATCAATCCAAGCCTTTCTGAAGAAATGATGTAAATATCACATTTCTGAAGTGTTTATAATTAGTCCTGTGACCTTGGCCAAAACTGCCTCTTTGGATCCCAGCTGATGGACTGCTGGGCACACCTGACAAGTTGAGGCATGCTCTTTACAGTAAGCAACAAGTTTCCACAGCTATGGTAGATTCCAGTCCCTAAGAGGGAATGAGAAAAGTCCTAGAATTAAGACATGACAGCTAAGCCCAAATGTCTGAGTCCAAGGAGATAAGACACAATTTACATGTGTTTTAGGACAACATAAATGATTAAAAAGTCACAAGAAAACAAAATGGAATGTTAGTTTTGTGAAAGTATTTCCCTCCTTTCAGTACAGAGAAAGATATTCGATAGAAGACAGAGGTCTGCTGAGACCCTTGTCTGCTCTATGAAGCCACCTCCCCAAGGCTGCTGAGGGCTGACCGCTGGTCCTCGAGGATGCTGAGGGCTGACCAGCTGGTCCTCGAGGATGCTGAGGGCTGACCGCTGGTCCTCGAGGATGCTGAGGGCTGACTAGCTGGTCCTCGAGGATGCTGAGGGCTGACCAGCTGGTCCTCAAGGATGCTGAGGGCTGACCAGCTGGTCCTCAAGGCTGCTGAGGCCTGACCAGCTGGTCCTCAAGGCTGCTGAGGCCTGACTAGCTGGTCCAAGGCTGCTGAGGCCTGACTAGCTGGTCCTCAAGGATGCTGAGGGCTGACCAGCTGGTCCTCAAGGCTGCTGAGGGCTGACCAGTTGGGCTGCAGACAGGAGGTGCCAGGCCCCCTTGGGTTACCGTTCCCTTTCTTGAATTCTCTGGCATACCTCAACTGCACATATTTCTCGGCTCCCCCAATCCCGTTTTAGAGTCTACCCTCACCTCTCCAAGCTCTAGGCTGGCCTTTCTAAGAGCTTACTGTAGCCCTGCTGGCATGCTCCCCCAAACCTCAAACTCACTTTGCTCCATGCTGTGCCGGATCATCTCTTTGCACTTAAGACTTCTAGCAACTTCTCGACTGTGCTCAGGGACCTACAGATTGTGATGCTCAGGCCAGAGCCTCAGCATTAGCCTCCTCCCACCCCTCCCACATCACAACATTAGGGGATGACACAGACTAGGCTGAGGGTGAGGGCCTGCTGAGTCTTCACCTCCACTGTCAACCTGTGCCTGGTGGTCCTCTGCAGCTGCCTAAGCCACTGCCACCAAGTCAGCCTGTTTTACCCATAAGTTAACGTTTCCTAGACATGCCTAACAAGCTGATTGGGCCCCATCCAGGAAAGGAGTTTGTTTTCAGACTTCTTCAGAAACCTGTCTTCAGAAAGAAGGGCATTCCCCCTTCACACCTATGTAAGCGGAGAAACTGGTGCTGGCCCTCAATAGGGTAATCCAGACCAAGGTTCCTGTACTTTGGCTCATAAAAGGCTACCAAGAGTGAGCCTGCCATTCAGTGAAAAGATCAGGAGTGTTTCCTGTTGCAGACAGCATGCCTAACTCTGAGAGGCTGTGCCTAGCAAGGACAAAGGCCTTCTGCCTCTGCATGGGGCCCTCTGATGACAGAGCACATCTACTGAGCATTCTTTGGTATGTCCACTCAGGACACAGAAGGTCTGGCCAAGGTGTTTGTGGTAGTTTGAATGAGAATGTCCCCCACAGGCTCCAAGTATTCGGACACTTTGTCCCGAGTTGGTGGCACTGTTTTGGGAGGTCTTAGAAGGTATGGTTATCCTGGAGGAAGCATGTCCCTGGGGGCGGGTTTACAGAATTCTTAAACTTTGCCAGATCTCGAGTTGTTCTCTGCTTCCTGTGCCTGCTTGAAGATGTAGAGCTTAGCTTTTGCTCCTCCTCCAGCCACCTCTGCCACCATGCCTCCCAGCCATGATGGACTCTTGCCCTTTTGGAACCATAAGCTAAATAAACTCTTCCTTTTATAAGTTCCCTTGGTCATTCTATCACAGCAACACAAAAGTCCATTCTGGAGCATGGGTAAAGCCTGTACTCAGTGGTCAGCCTAGTGCCAGCCTGTGTACACAGGCTTTGGGTCTCATATACACACTGTGCACAGTGGGAACTGCTCCAATGGCCACAGGTTTCTGTGGCCCTGGGACAGATGTCTGCTAAAGGCACCCGCTGTCCCTGTCACTGCTGGGCATGTCTCGGTGTGCCATCTGTACATTCCACTCTAGCTGTTCTGATTTGCATCCAAAGCCCACTCATCCACAGCCCTGCCCAGGTCAGCAAGCAGTAGCTCTGTCCTGCTCATGCTCAAACCAAAACCGTAGAGGTCATCCCTGCCCCTCCTGCCTCACCCTTCAAGTCCCATGCTTCTCCATCCCTGGATGCTCAGCTTTCTAATCTCATGCATACTGAATCCACCCCAGCCCCAGCTAGCAGCATCTTTTCCCTGGGTGGCTGAGCCTCCATTCCCATAGGACGAAGTCCTGCTTATCTCCAAATCCTCAGGTCGCACGGAACAAAGCAAGGCCTGTCCACCTGGGTAGTCACCTTCCCGGATGCTTCTACCCCTCCCACTCAGCCCTCTGTGCAGTCTTGCCTGGCTACTGCCTTCCCTGTGTAGGGGCGTCTTTTCAGACAGGAGCCTTGCTCGTGCTTTGCTCTCTGCTGTGCTTGATCTTAGGAAAGTGTCCCCCCACCACCACCCCTGGTCCCTGGCATGGAACCCAAGGCCTATACTACTGGGCAACATCCCATCCCTCAGGACAACCTCCTGAGAGAAAGCCACTGTTGGGTCACCAAGGCCCAAATAGGTCCTGGCCCACAGAATATGCTTTTAAGTGCTGGCTGAACACACAGAACTTTGTCCTTCATGTGTTCTGATTCTCCACACACCCTCACTCTGTATGAGTAGCCTGTCAGTTCCAGGACACTTTGCTCGGAACGCACACCACTCTGCACTGGGCTTGGAGACAGGTGTCCACCCTGTTATTCTCCTTGCTTGTCTTCCTCCGTGACCACCATGGCTGCAACAGGTTCATGTTCCAACAAGCATGGGTCAACAAGTGTTTTGTGGTCCACAGTCACAGAATGCAAAGCTCAGTGCTGCCACCATGGTAGCTGAGCCAGGTCCAGGCAGAGCACATATTTTTGTGTCAAGTGTGAGCACCTCATGGGGTTTGCTTTGGGAGAAGGCATTGGGATTTAGAGGTATGTCCTCCACCATGGTCCCCAGCAGGCCCTGTGTCTCTGATTCTCTACCAGTTTTGGTTTGAGTCAAACCGTGGCTAAGGAAGGCAGGCAGCTAGGAGGTGCAGAACAGACCTACCTCTATGGGTCTGTTTAACCACATATAAATGAAGATAAAGTATGTGAACAGTGCCTGAGGCTAACAACAGCAAGACAGCTGTGAACAAAGGCCCCAGCACAAAAACTCTGGGGGCGGTCAAAGGCTGCCCAGCTCACCTGGTCCCGCCAGACGAGGCAGAGTGGCTTGACCACGGCCAGTTTTCCGGTTTTGCACTTTATGGACAGGGTGGAGTTCAGTGTGATGTGGGAGGCTGCTGTGGATCTGTGGTGGAAATGAGGCACACTGGCCTTCCAAAGTCTAGGACCTGAGCTCCTCACAGGGTTACGGCAGAAGCACAAGCAGAAACAGACAGGGCCACACTTGGGGCCCTTGGGACACTGCTGCAGGCCTCAGGACCACTCTCCAGATACTAGGACTACAGGGATTTCAATTAGCATTTCTATGTGTAACTTAAGTTGTTTTTGCAAAGGAGGATGAAAGCTTTCCTTTGTTGAAAAGAATTCTAAAAGACAAAGAAAATACAGGTCTGCTTTAAACAGCTGCATCCCCTTGAGAGAACCTGATGGAAAGCAGAACCTGGGGCAGGCTGAAGCAGGCAGGTGCAGAGGCCCTGCGGACAAGAAGAATGGAACCGAATCCATGACAAGGGACCTGAGACCTCCCCACAAAGCTAAGGCTACGTCAGAAAATCTGACACAGGTGACTCAGGTCGGTCTCAGGAGGGCCCAGAGATGAAGTGCCCTTCATCACGTTTTGACTCTGGGTAAAGCAACAGTGTTCAGATTAGATTCCGTCCAAGTCAGCCATGCACCTGCTCTCCAGACAGGCAACCCAGAGCCATGCCTAGCCTCCCATGGGTCTATTGCTGAGGAGCTCCAAATAGCTGCACAGAAACGCTGAGAAAGAGGCCCAGCGGCTCTCGGTGACAGCTCATGAACCTGTGGCCACTGTGGGCAGTCTTGTTTCCCTGCCCACCTGACGAACAGTCTCTGCGACAGCCTTTGCTGGCTGGGGAAGACAGGGAATCAGGGTCTCATGGAATCATCTTTTGTGAAGGCATGAACCATGGGTAACAGAAGTTGAGACTCTGCTGCAGTCAAGCACAGGGTGGAGTGAGGGGCCAGACTGTAGCACCTGCCACTGCTCTTTAGAGGCCCAGTGCTGTGTGGCTGTGCCCAGACAGGAGGAGGCTGCTCTGTGAAAGCTGTAGGCGATTCAGCCTGCATGGTGAACAGATACCACAGATGAAGATGTACATTTATCTGTACTCAAAATGATGGACACACATGGGACATGAGGCCCTCTATGCTGGCTCAGCTCCAGGCAGCATATGGGCAGCCATGGGCCCCTGGTGCTCCTGCTGAGCTGGTGCCCACGTACCTTCCGGACCATGGGACTCCCATCACTGATCAGCTGGGCCAGCATCATGGCCACATTGTGGTCGATGGTGGTGGAGTGGTCTGTCCTCTCTGCAGAGTTTCCCACAAAGGTGCCAAGGGCAAAGACAGCAGCACATCGGACCTGCAAGCCAGGGACAGGGAGTCAAGTCCTACCCACACCGGCATGTCTGCCATCTGCATTTCTGCCAGGATTGCCTGAGAGTTAATCCAATTCAGTTCAGATAAGTTCAGCTCAATTCGATCTCACAAACACTTATTGAGCAGTACTCCAGGTCCAGAGCTACACTGGTATTGATGAGTAGAAAAGGAGAGGATGCCTGGGAGTCAAAGGCAGAGGTGGCAGGAAGTGAGTCTCCTCTAGAGTCCATAGACCAGCTCACACTGTGGATTTTCAAATAGAGGGGGAGGCAAGAAGCTCTAGTCCTCAGGCTATGAGCCACTGCCACCCAGAGGCACACACAGCAGGCTCTAGGTAGGTCCTTCCCAATCTGCAGATGGGGAGGTGGTGGTACTGCAGATCTAGGGGGTGGCTCAGAGCCTGTGCACCCCAAATGCCTTCCAGTCCACCTGCTACTCACACAGGTGGCTCTGAGCCTCACTGAGGAGCCAACCCCAGGATGATGGAGGAAAGCAGGCTACCTTCTTCCAGCTAAGAAAAAGGACCAGCACCATCAAGAAAACTCTTTTTAGGACATTTCAGTGTGGATTTGCATGGCGATTAGGGGAAGAGCTGAGCTGTGGCAGGGCTGGGGGTCTGGGGACCTGGTTGTTCAGGGTTCTCACGGACACCTTGTCAGCAGTGCTGAGCAGCTGTAGGTGGTCTTGGCAGTCCACGTGATCACTGCTGCCCTCTCATGGCCAAGCACTCCTGGGCTGTCCCCAACAGACCCCATCCATCTGTGGGAAACACCCAGATGTAGAGCCCTCTGGGCAGGGCAAGTGGTTGTCTCCAGTGGGTGGCTGAGGCAGGATTTCCGCCCTCATACCGATGTATAAGCTTCTTCCCTAGACACTTTCAAGTTGTCTTGGCAAGTTCATTTTAGGCATCTCTACCAGAAATAGTCTGCTTTGTGGAGTAACTGGGAAAGTTGAACCTGACCTACTTGGGACTCTCCAAGGCCAAAGTGGGGCCTCAGACCACAATGGGTGGCATGGAGCTGTCCCTGGCATGTTTGGGGACACATGGCCTCACTTTTTCAAAGACAGCCCGACTGATGTGCACACATGGGCAGCTCGGGATTGCCCTGTAAAGTTGAGGCCAAGACTGGACTTTCCACACAGCTGTAGCTTAGACCCTTGGCTTACAAAAAGATACATCGCAATCATTTTTGAAAGACATTGGGTTATATCAGTTTCCCCTATCCACATTGAAATCCAGTCTGTAACCAAGTCTCCCTTTGTCATCTGTGTGTAAATGTTCAAGTGACCTGGGAAGATGGATGAGCCTCTACAGAGCCCAACTCCCTGGATGAAGGGAGCACATGGACCTACCCTAGACAACTGTAGGTGACAAATGCCTGTTCCATCAGGAAGGGGTGACTGCACAGGCACGCACAAACCCAGGACCTGGGAGGCATCAGTAATTCAGGGAAAGGCAGGAGCCAGATTTCAGCCCTGGAAGTAACAGGGCAGCTGTGCGACAGGGAAAGCCAGAGGAACCTAAAGTTCCAAACTAGAAAATCCCCTGGAAGGCTCCCATTTGCTGCTCTGACCAGGGCTTAGCAAGCCTTCTCTTGCCATCCTGCATGTCAGCAGAGCCCCACTATTCACTTCTCCCTGTACTTTCTCAATGGAGAGGTCAAGGCCCTTATCTTTTTTTGGGGGGGGGGTCTTTTTGAGACAGGGTTTCCCTGTAGCCCCAGCTGTCCTGGATTCACCATGGAGACTAGCTGGCCTCGAACTCACAGGGATCCACCTGCCTCTGCCTCACAAGTGCTGGGATTAAAGGTGTGTGCCACCACGCCGAGCTATTAAGTTTCTTCTTTTAAAAAATATTTTATTATTTTTATATTATGTGTACGAGTGTATTGCCTGCGTGTAAGTGCACCAGTGTCATGCAATGCCTATGGAGGTCAGAAAAGGACGATGGATCCCCTAGAACTGGAGTTACAGATGACTGTTTGCCACCATGTGGATGCTGGGAACCGAACCTGGGTCCTCTTCAAGAGCAGCTAGTGCTCTTATCCATGAGCCATCTCTCCAGCCCCAACCCTGAAGTTTCTGGATGGATGGTCATGCTTGAGAGTGGGCAGACTCTTACACATTATTCCCAAAGGACCTCTTCATACCCACTATCACTGACCCAGCTTGGAAGCTACGTATGTGAGGACAACTCACCTCAGGGATGGGGTCTGAGAGGAGGCTGTAGAGCTTCTCGTGGGCGCTGTCCCTCACCCCACACCACCTTGCGGAGTCAAAGTTCTGCCAGATCCTTCCCAGGCAAATGGCGACCCACTGGCGCAGCAAGGGGTGTGGGTCACTGAGTTGCTCCAGGCAGATGGCAATCAGGTTCCCCTGCAAGCAGGCTTCCTGGACAGGCAGGAAAGATCTGGTGGTCCTCTGTCCTTGGACCTGGGGCCAGGGCCAGGACCAGGGCCTGACTGGGGTGGCAGCAGGGGTGGTTTTGTGGGAAGCTTTATTCATTACACCATGCCATTTGCTGCATTCTTTCTCTGTGATTCTTGTCAATTCAGACTTTCCCTGCAACGGCAGGCTAAATGAAGGACCAGGCTTCTGCTGAGAACACTGCCAGGCCTGCCTGCTAGGGCGCTCTGGTGGCCCCACAGATCACTGGAACAACAGCTTCTTCTGCAAATGTGGCCTGGGCGGCACCCCTGCTCTTAAATACATTTGAGATGGGTCACCTCCCTTGCCATGCTGGGAGGAGCTCTGGTGGATGGAGTGGCTGTGACTCACCTGCCCTGTTGTGTAGCTGTTGACAATTACAGCAAGAATGAAAGCTGTCATGGTCCGATGTTCAGCCTGGAAAAAAAATGCATAGCAGCTGTGCACCTTCCCCACAGTGGAGACTCACCTTCCCAAAGAGCACTGAACCACCTTCCAGAGCCTTCTCCATTAACTGCATGCATATAATCAAGGCACCGAGCCTTAGCCTTCTTGCTGTCTTCTGCACCATTTTTTAAGGGTCTGGCAGCTTTGGTCTGTATGCACGGACAGGCTATTACTGTGGGTGCTAATGCTATACAACAGGCCCAGATGCTGCTCCATCATCCTGTCATGGCAGATAAGTCGGGTGGTTGCGTTACTCAGTCTGACAGACCCGACAACCCCGCTCTCCCCTCTGCAGCTGTAAGCAGGCCTGTGTCCCTAGCCAAGCACACGGGCAGTAAAGTGAGTGCAGTGCTCTTTAACTTGCTTTGTTTCTTCTACTGACTGATCATTTTCCTTTTAGATTCCTCTTCTCCGTGGTTGGAAACCCAACAGTCCATTTGGCTACTTTATGGTAGGTATCTTACTTTTTCTACACGCTCATGAACAGTCTTATTTTGTACCATCCTTGGACTGCTGTGAGGCTGTTAGGGTGCCTTCAATACAGTATTCCTTCCCCCTCCAATCTGTCTAGTGAACAATTAGCAGCAGCATCTCCCTTTACATCACCAGCATGTTGGCCATGTGCTTTCTTTTTGTTTTGATATTTTATGAGTGTATTGCTTTAATGTAGGTAAGGACACACACACTGTGCAATGCCTTTGGAGGTCAGAAGAGGGTGTCCGATCCTCTGGAACGGGAGTTCTAACAGTTGTTAGTCACCATGCAGGTGCTGGGAACTAAACCCGGGTCCTTTGCAAGGGTGGTCAGTGCTCTTAACCGCTGAGCTACGTCTCCAGCACCGGCCTCCAACGTGTGCTTTCTTTTCGCTGCTTCCTGTGGTGTCTTACCGCCCTCACTGCAACACAGTCCAGATCACTATCTTCCAGGCACCAGAAGTGCCAAACCACCAGCCTTTGTCTCAAAATGTCTACACTTCACCATTTCAGGCAGCAGTACAGCTCAGTAGGGAGGGTCACTGCGATGAGATGTCACTGTGCAGTTGCTGTTCACCCTTGTGTGTGTATTTTGGTTGCTGTCTGGATTTTCTTTATGCTTCTGATATCTGCTACTTGCATTACGCCATGTCTGTGTGGCTTTTTATTTAGTGGTCTTGGGATTCACTGTGCCTCTCTCTCCAGTTCTGGGCAACTTGTAGTCACTGTCCAGATGTTTCTGCCTCCCTTGTCTCGCTCTGGAAGGATGGTAGTGACTTGTCTGCCTTCCAGTCCATCTCTCACGTCTTTGCACCTTCAGGTCGTCACCAGTTCTCTCACTGGCTGTGTCTGCTGTGTGAGTCACCTGCTGGGTTCAATGATGGAGCTGCCTCTTCTCCCACTATAGGCTGAACTCTGCCCCACTTCCAAGATTTGCGTGTCTTACAAACCATCATTTAGGGATGGGTGAAGAGCAGACTTTCCTTACAGCTGGCTCCAACTGTTTCTAAGGAAATAACAATGGCCGATGGACATGACTCAACCAAGCTGTCCACCGTGCAGTCACCCTGAGCACTGACTGTACTTCTGTCTTCTCAGGGAATCCCACCAGCTTTGGCTCCAGGTGCTTGCTCTCCTGATTGTTGTGGTCACCTTCCCTCTGCTGTTGCAAACCATGGCTTCAGGGCAGGCTGTGCTCCCTGGAAGAGTCCCTGAGCCTTGGGGCACAGGTTCCCTGCAGGAAGGGTATGCACTGTAACTTCAGGGCCACAGACCTGAGAGATCTGGATGTTTCTGTGGCATTCCCACTCACCCGCAGTGCAAACTCACACCTAGCCCTACACGAGGAGCAGGGCTGAGGTTTCTGTTTCTCTTGGCAGCTCCTTCCTTCTCGGCGATGCTCACAGACGATCGGCTTCTCAAAAGCAGGACAAGTTCCACTAGCCCTTATTTAATGAGGGGGCAGAGCACATCTTGAAGACCCCTGGTGTGAGCAGGGCTGTAGCCCTCGGCAATGTGACCTGCTCGGGGCCTTATCTCCTACACAGGATCCACGTGGAAAATGATGCCCCAGAGGCCACTGTGGTGGCAACAACTACTGTCCACCAGATCCCTGGTCCCTGGAACTTGAGGGTTTCCTCTGGGTAGGGCCACAGAGGCCAGCTAAGCTTGTGACCATGCACAAACTGCAACTGCCAACTCTTTCTCATTCCTTTGCATTCTTACTTATCCTGAAGGGCAGGCACGACATATTTCCAAAATCTGCAGGAAGTGTGAACTTTGGCCGCCCGTGGTAATGCAGACATACATCACTGAGGCAGAGTGCGGAAGCACCACTTACATTTTACCTACCAGCCTGGTCACACGACTGTGCTGGCTTAATTCAGCACGGAAGCATCTTTCGCACACCAGTCTGTTCACACTATTGCTGCTGGTTTGATTCTTTTTCTTTTCAGCAAGTATATCATTTCATTAAAAAAAAAAATCAGACGGAGAATTTACACATCAAAGTTCTTCACAACCAAAGCAGCCTATGACAGTAAATATGCTGTGGTTCTGAAACATTCTGGTAAAGTAGTTGCGTTAAAGGACTACTGCGGATAGCTACTGCCTGCGTTACGGGGCTCAGCAGCTGCAGGCAGACACCAAAGAAACTAGGGATAAAATATTCTAAGAAATTATTATGTACTACTCATGACATCTAATTTTTGAACAATGTAAGTGTATACAAAATTCAAGCTTTCAAATAATCTTTCTTCTTTCTTCCTTCCCATGGTAAGGCATGCCGACATCTTGTCCTGTTATGGGAACGTCAGAGGTACCCAGGCATCATATTGTAGATGCGTAGGTGCTCATCCATCTGGGGTACAGATCTGGGGGAGAGGAGATGCCACTGTAGGGCAGAGATGTAAAATGGCAGCTGGTGGATGTGAACCAAGTCAAGCTGACCCACAGGCACAGGAGGACAAAAATTCTCATTCGGGAATGGGAGGTCATGGAGCAATGTGCACTGTGGGCAGTGAGGTGACCACCCATGAGTGACACAGGGCGCCTCTCCAGGAGCCACCTGGCACATAAGGCCCTCAGAGAGGAATGGCAAACCCCTAAGGTGCGTGCAGAGACAATCCGGGGACTGTGAGGGAGAAGTGCAGTTAAGTCCTTACTGGCATGTACGGGTCTGCCAAGACGGAAAGGAAGTACTTGTGACCGTTGTCCTTCACGAGGTCAGCCTGGCATGACTGGAGGGAAAAAAGGAGACAGAGATGAGAGGCCATGAGTGCAGGTACCTGCAGGGTTCCCACAGTTTCTCATGGGGTATGGGTAAATGTGCAGGGACTACGTCATGTCCAGTTTCCATTTGAGACAACAGCCCGCAGGGGAAAAGGCTGGAATCCTACACATCCTCAGAAGAGATGCGTACACTCCGAAAGACACCCTCTGGCTACCTGGTTGCTGGTGACTGGTTTAGGAAACATGCTGTCTATGTTCACCTTCCCTTTTCCTAGTCCTAGTCCAGTCGCCCTGCTTTTTCTTCTCAGGCCCTTTCCTTCCGCCCAGGTCCACTTCCTGTCAGGCTCCTTCCTTCCACCGAGGTCCACTTCCTGTCAGGCTCCTTCCTTCTGCCCAGGTTCACTTCCCGTCAGGCTCCCGCTTCCTCCCAAGCCAGACTTCATTCCTTCATGCTTCTGGTTCTCTCAAGCTCCCTCTTTCTTCTTATGCTTCCTTCCTCTCACCTTCCACACTTGAACACACCCAACACGCAACCATATTCCTGGTTCTCTAGTGCCAGTGCTGGCTGAAGCTTTTAGGGATTTTGTCTGGCCTTCTGCCTCAAAACATTTCCTGGTACTTTAGAGATCCCAGTTCCTAACCAAATGCAAAGCTCTAGAATGGGAGGTCTAATGTAAGTGCTAGAGAATCCACCAGGGATGCGGCTCTTTCTAACCCAACTGACCGCTTCCTACGAACATGACCACACCTGTGCTGTCATCACGTGCCACATACTGGAGGCTCTGCAAAACTGCTAGGGGAGACCGCTGAGTGGATAGTTACGGTACATGGTGATTCCTGCTGGCAATGGCCAGAGAAGCCACAGGGAGCTCAAGGGTAGGAACAGGAGGGAATGATGGGGAGGACCCAACAGAAAGGAAGCAGTCTGTGGGGGGTGGAGCAAGTGATCAGGTGCCAAAAGGCAATGAAGGCCAGCAGAAGCTGAGGAACAAGGGATGACATGGCCAGGTCTCAGGCCAGCAGGCAGCAACCCTGCAGGCTGGGCTGGAAGGGTCATGTGACAGTTAATGCTTGACAGGATGGAGAATCATTAGAAGTCAAATCTCTGGGCATGTCTATAAGGGAGTTTTCCGACTGGGCTAACGGAAGCAGCAGCACCCACCCTAAGTGTGGGTGGCACCACTTTACGGGCTGGAGTCGGGCTGAATAAAAAGGAGAAAATGAGCTGAGCAGCAGCGCTTCTCTGCTCCCTGACTGCCTCCTGCCCCACCGTTGTGGATGCTGCCTTTGCACTTGAGCCAGAATACACTTTCTTCCTTCCGTGAGTTGCTTTTGTCACGTGTTGTGTCAGCAATGAGAAAAGTAACTAACAGAGGTCACATCAGAGCCGGGAAGCCTAGTGGGGGCCACGTGAGGTACAGACAAAAACACCAAAGGGGATGGAGGGGTGGGGCAGCACTACCTATGTGACCCCCTCAAGACGTGGGGGTGCACAAAGCCGGAGCTATTCAAGATAGGGGGCACCAAGCCTGAGCCAGATCAAAGCTGAGGTCACAGGGGTATTGGTGGTACCAAAGACCCTCAAGGTGAGTGTGGAGGGCGGGACCAAGGCCTGGCCAGGCCTGAGGCTTTGGAAAGCGGGTTCCTGTGGCACAAAGCATCACCACGGTGGGAGCCCTGGCCCCAGCTCTAAAGCTGCCCCACCTCCCACCAGGCTAGACGATGGGGATGGATCTGGAAGTGCCGGCTCCTCACAGGAAGGACATGATCTCACCTAAGACATTCAGAGGCTCCAGGTCTTCAGAGTTGAGGACAAGAGGAAAGGCAGAATGGCTTAAGATCAACCATAGGTTCAAGATCAGGTTCTCCTTCCTTCCTGGGTGGGGCCCAGCTAAGGTCTAGAGCTTCGTGCTTAGTGAGGCAAAGATTAAGTAATGTATATAAGAGCCATCAGAAAGCTGTCGCATGGCACATGAATGAAAGGCGCTGGGATTCCTGGAGAGATGGACTCAGGGTATCCACAGTGGTAACTGCTTCTGGGACCAGCACCAGGAGACACTCAGGGGAAAGCACTCAGGGTAAGTTGCTACCTTTCACTAGCTCCCAGCAAGCTCTGCTCTAGAGGATGGACACCCTCAAAGAACCCAGGGCTGGGATTTTAAGAACAGAGAACAAGAGGCTGGAGAGATGGCTCAGTGGTTGAGTACTGGCTGCTCTTGCAGAGGACCCAGGTTTGAATTCCAGCACCCACATGTTGGCTAACAACCATCTCTAACTCCAGTTCCAGGGGATCTGATGCCCTCTTCTGACCTCCAAGGGCATTGCACAACATGGGTGCACTTACATGCATGCAGGCAATACACTCAGACACATAACATAATTAGACTGAGGGATGTCACATCCTGCTTCAGCACCCCTGGCTTTCTAGAACAGCAAGGTCCCAGCTGGTTGCTTGGTAATCACACCCTGTATGACCTTCCCTTCCTCAGGGGCTCAGGAGCATTTCTTCCTCACGATGGCACGGTGGTAGGGATGGGCTAAGGAAGACACTGGCTGGCCCTGCTGAAGTGGGAACTAGGAGATGGGGTGGTTGGCTGAGGCTGAAGACTTCTGAGCCCAGCC
Organism: Nannospalax galili; assembly: GCF_000622305.1. Lineage (NCBI taxonomy): Eukaryota > Metazoa > Chordata > Mammalia > Rodentia > Spalacidae > Nannospalax > Nannospalax galili. The sequence continues at coordinate 1,285,914 of NW_008328704.1, forward strand.
AGAATCTCATACATCACATACACTTCACAGGCTCCTTGCTTTAGTTGACACAGTCAACAAACAAGCTAGAAGCATTGACCTGTTGTCCCTACGAAGATTTGGCCCCAGGACCAGGAGACTGCCCATGCTTTCAGCAGCAGCAGCAGTAGCAGCAACAATGTTCAGAGAGGAGAAGGCGCCTTTCTTTGTTTGCAAACCACAGCTTTAACAAGTCAAATCAAGGCCTACACGTTTATCGGGAAGCTCCTTAAACATGTCTCATCAGAGAATAATAAAGTGTCATTAATTCATATCCTACTAATTCTGAATGTGAGCCTCTAAGTCAGAAGATCTGAAATGATAATTTCAATATGCCTTCAAAAGTGGAGTCTGGTGATTACTAAGCATATATTAAAAGATCTGTTTTGATAAGGTTGTCGTGCCATGGAGAACAGCAATAACTACTCTTCACACATCTGCCTTCATCTCCAAAGCTCATAGGTGCCATTTGCATACCGTTCCCCCATGCAGCACTTGATACCGGCTGGGTGCAATTCCCCTGACCTGCTCACTTTGGTATGAGTGCCCTAGGCCAACAGCCCCGTGGAGGTGAAAAGAAAACAAGACCATAGGGCAGGAAAATCAGTGACAGGACACACTTTGCCATTAGGCTCAGCGGAGGACAGACGGGCTTCAACTACAGGGCATTTTGGCAGCCAAGAATCGCCCAGTGGCTTCCTAAGGGCCCTTATACCATATTTGCTGTCTTCCTCCATCAAGCACAGCAGTGATATATTAAGGTTGGAGTAAGAAGGTGGGGTGGACCAGGAAACCGAAAGGTCTGCTTGGTAGACCCCCTCTGCCATGGTGAAACCCACTCTGACTCCCTCAAGTCTGTGTCTCAGGATTTCAGGAAACCAGATCTTTGAAAGGAAGGTGGGGAAGAGACCAAAAGCAAGCCCTGGGTCAGGCCTGCGAATCTGAGTTTCCCTTCTGGAATGTTCTGCTGAAGGATGTTCTGGGGGCGGAGACCTGACTTTGACCAGGAAGGTATAGGGCAGCATGGGGCAACCCATGAGAATTTATACCCACAGATGCTCTGCCCTGTGGTTCCACGTGAGCACAGGGAACTGCAGGGATGCTGGAGTCGGGCCGGCCCCTCGGGGAAGCAGTTCCTTCCTGTGTAAGACTGCACATGGCACTGGAAAGGTAAGGATGTACCCAGCAAGCGAAAACTGCTGCCAAGTGAGGCCTAGTGGGTAATTAGCACAGGACAAAGAAACTGTTGGGACTCTGTCTGGAAACAGGAGGAGATGGGGTGCTCACACACCCAGGGAGATGGAGGGAGATGAGGAGCGTGTGCACCCAGCAGAGTGAGCCGAGCTTGGAGACAGGAGCACCGAGGAGGGATTTCTCTTTAACTGGTCCCAGGAGCTCACTGTTCCTCACAGCAGAACATCTACTGGGAGGCCTAAGCCATACAGCTCCACATGCCGCCAACCTGAGCACAGCTGCTTTCCCATAGGCCCAGTGAGCGGAGGCATTAACACTCACATATAGGTACTGCCGTTTTCCAAAGGTGGTTTATTATTTTAAATATCGAAAAGCTGTTAGCTGTTCTACTAGGTGCGCCTGTGTGTAGGGTAACCCTCAAAATGGGACCACAGTGCTGTGACTGAGGTGGGTGTGAAAGGCATGTGAACATGTCTGCTGTGTACATGCCTGCCTCCACACTTTTTTTTGTACATTGTAAAATCCATGCTACTGTCAAGGCTCAAAAGTCAAGTGCTCTGGAAAAGTGCAGCCAGTGAAGGTGCTCTCGGGATTTACCTTTTTTTTGTACATTGTAAAATCCATGCTACTGTCAGGCTCAAAAGTCAAGTGCTCTGGAAAAGTGCAGCCAGTGAAGGTGCTCTCGCTCCTCCTGCCCCTCCCCCAATCTGCGTTCAGACTGTCTCTTCTCTTGTGTGTTGTTACAGAAGCATAAGCAGATGTAAATATACATTCTCGGCCAAACTTTCCTACACCAAAAGGGCGTACCATGCCAGGCAGGGTTCAGCGTTTCCCTTTTGTTTATAGAAAATTTTGATTGATGGGCTGGAGAGATGGCTCAGCAGTTAAGAGCACTAGCCGCTCTTCCACAGGACCTGGGTTCAGTTCCCAGCACCCACATGGCCATTAACAACTGTCTGTAACTCTGGTTCCAAGGGATCTGACGCCTTCTTCCAACATCCTTGGGCACTGCGTGAAATGGGTACACTTACACACATGCAGGCAATACATTCATACACATAAGCTCTTTTTGATTGAGATATGACACAAGATAGGAAGACCAGGAAAACTATGGAAACACAGGGAAGGAAAGGAGCACTGGCTGAAGCCTCTTGTTGGCTGGGGGTCAAGGGTCCCAGCACAGTAACAGCATCTGCCTTGAAGGCTGCCCACAGAGGCAGTATAAAGATTTCAAACAATGTTAAAACAAGCCAGGCGTGGTAGCACACACCTTTAATACCAGCACTTGGGAGGTAGAGGCAGAGGCAGGCGGATCTCTGTGGGATTAAGGCCAGCCTGAACAGTAAATTCCAGGCTAGCTGTGGTTACAAGGAGACGCTGTCTTAATAAAACAAAGAATGTTAAGACAGCAATGGTTAAGGCTCAGTGTGTGGACAGCTTCCTTTCCCACCTGCAAACCTGCAGTTTTCTAGGAATCTCATCAGAAACTTGTTTACAATAGAAACCATGGCTTAACCCCCTGGCACAAGCCTGTGATCCATGGCTTCATCTGGTCACATTACAATCCTATCCAAGGGGCCCCTGGAGCCACTCAATAATCTCACTTTTCAAAAAGGGGAAAAAAAAAAAAAGGTTTCTTAGCAATCCTTTGAGTGGCAACTTGAAAGCCAGCAAAATGGCATACGTGGCCACTGCTGGAGTTGGGCAGGGCTCTCCCTCGAAGCCCTCATACATGTTCTTGGGAGTGCCATGTTTGTTCCCTGCATGCCTCTGTTAACCTGGTGTACACATGTATGTGCTTCATACTGGCTTGTCCTGAAATACTTTTCTGTGGCAGAGTTGAGATCTAGTTTCTTGGGGGATGTCCTAAGGGGAAGGGATGCCTTGGGCTGCTGGGGGCAGTGGGCTGCGTCCTGCTGGGTTAGTGTGACACGACACACACCCTTCCTCCCCTCAGGGAGGCTCCTTGTACTTCATTAGTATTATTTGGTCTTGTTCTGTTTTGTTTTTTTGAGACAGGGTCTCCTTGTAGCCCCAGCTGGTCTGGAACTTGCCATGTAGACCAGGCTGGCCTTGAGCCTCTGCCTGCGAGTGCTAATAGTGTTCCTGCGGCATCAGGAATTTATATACTCTCCTCTGGATGCCTGGACCTTTCAGCTCAGCCATCTTCTGTCAAACAATACTACAGCCAACCCGCTTCTGTAAGTTATTTCCTGTGTCGGCATGCAGAGCTGTAGTGTGAACTCCCAGAAGGCAAACTGCTAGATCAAAGACAAATGTATTAGTTCTGAGGTCTGGATCACTTGGTGCTTTTGGGACACAGCATGTTGTGAGATGCTTCAGCTCTAGTCAGTCTGACAGGCAAACACTGGTTATTTCAAGTGCTGCTACACTGCAACAATCATGAGAAAGAGCAAGTGTCTTCACGTCACTACGAAGCACCTGCACTAATTCTTCTATGGGGTGTTGCTTTCACGCCCTTTGACGGCTTGCCTTTTGAACTGGTGGTTTCTTGGTTTCTAGGCACTTCCTACACATGAGGGAACCCACTCTTTCACCTGTAACACAGTTTTATTAGTATTTTCCTACATAAAGTTTATTAAAGAAATAAGTTTCTGGGGGCTGGAGAGACGGCTCAGCGGTTGAGAGCACTGGCTGCTCTTGCAGAGGACCAGGTTCGATTCCCAGCACCCACATGGAGGCTATGAACTGTCCTTAACTCCAGTTCCAGGGAAATCCGATGCCCTCTTCTGACCTCCATGGCATTACACGACACGGGTGCACTCACATACATGCAAACAATACACACATACACATAAAATAAAAATAAAATATATTAAAAAAATGTTTCCTTCCAAATACATCTAAATTTGGAGTTGTAGCCTAAAAAGCTTCATAACCCTAAAGCTGAAATAGAAACCCTGGTTTCTCTTCTAATGCTTCATGGTTCTGCTATCTGTATTTAGAGAAGCTCTCTCTTTAAGCTAAATTCTAGTCTGTGTCGCTCGGTTTTCTGTCACTGTGACAAAATACCCGAGACACTCAATTTAAGTTTCTTCTAGATCATGGTTTGGAGGTTTTAGTCTATGGCTGACTGGCCTTTGGGCCTATGGTGAGGTTGCACATGGGGCTGGGGGGGGCGCCTGTTGCAGGAAGTGGCCCTCTTCATGGCAGCAGGGAAGCCAGGAGAGACGAGGAGGGTCCCACTAAAGATACACCTCCAATGCCCTGAGAACTCCCCCTGGGCACCACCTCTTAATCTCTCCACCACCGTCCATTGGACCAGACCTTTACCATGTGGCCTTGTGGAGGCACTCAGAAGTCACAGAACAGCAGTTTCCTGGCCCTTCTACCACCACGACTGAACCTGCCAGCACTGCCCTGAAGACCTGAGATGCCACCATTACCACCGGATCCCCTGGGCTGTGCTTCTGCACCGCTCGCTCATCTCTGCATCCGTTCCCGAACCTGTCTGTGACCTGGCGTTGCCGAGGTTTCCCGGTGAGCTGTGGTACCTGGGAGGACGGCCTCTCTACCATTCTCCCTCCTCGTCAGGATTCCCCCGCCTCTTCTTCTTTACTTCACCATGTGAAACGAAGAACGTTTGTCTAGTTCCAGAAGAAAAGCTGGTTGGTAATTTTATTGAGATTATATTAAAGTTATAAACTAACCGAGAGAGCATCGACATGTTTATGACACTGAGTCCTTCAGTGAGTAGGGTATGTTTTTATTTGAAGTTGATTTTGTGTCTCTCTGGAAACGTTTTAAAGTGTTCTTTGTGGCAGCTTTTCCCATCTCAGGTTAAGATTATTTCTGAATTTATGAGTCTACCACACATGGGCTGCTCCTTCCTGTCTAATCTTCTAATAGTCGTTACTTTGGCTTCTGTGTATTAATTTTAAGTCTTCTACCTCACTGAGTTCTTTTACTGGTATTAACCGATCCCTTTGGGTTTTCTAGATGTAAACTCATACCACCACACACAGTAAAAGTGCTGGGTTCATCTGTGTTCCCAGAACTCATTTGAGTGCCTTGAATTTCTTCTGTTGTGTTGATCTTATACTGTCCCTCCTAGTCCAAACTGTCTCTAAGGGTCCCACAGCACCATATTACAAAGGTCCTTCCCCACCTAGTGCTGATGTCCAGATTCTTTAAAAGCAAAACCCAAAAAACCTTATTTATGATGATGTGTGTGTTTTCACACGTGTGCCATGGTGTTTATGTGTATGTAGGTCAGAGGACAACTCTGTGGAGTTAGTTCTCTCCTTCTACCTTTAAGTGGACTCTGAGGACTGAACACCCAAGTTGTCAGGGTGGTGTAAGAAGCACTTTTATCCACTGAGTCATTTCACCAGCCCTGATATCAAGATGCTTTATAGTCTGTGCCACAAACCTAGAGGGATGCCTGACAGTGGTGATACCACAGTCTTCGAAGGAGAACAGTCGTCTCAACCCTCTCTCTCTCTCTCTCTCTCTCTCTCTCTCTCTCTCTCTCTCTCTCTCTCCCCACCTGTCGGAGCTCCTGGCATAAAGCCCCAACTCCCAACTCGGAACTCCTGTGGATCTGTGTTTGTTGCCACTCAGCCTCTCCTGGGTGGCGGCGGCGGAGGGGGGGCACCTTTGCCCAGCCCAGGAGAGCTCTCCTTTCTGTATGGACTGCACGGAGCTCACTGAATGGGGACGGCCAGTTGCACTTCCCACCTTCTTGGTTGTGCTTCCAGGACAGGTGCTCTAAGTCACTATCTGCTCTGACCCCTGCTATGGCATACCCTGTCCATGCGAGGGGCAGCCATGTGTGTTGAGTGCGTATAACACTGTGGATCAGGATGCCAGCTGCAGCTACAGCTGGAAAGGCCACTTCACAAGATGACTCTATTTCATCAAGTGGTAAAAAACCCACACAGCACAGTCTTGAGGACCACAGCTTGCACAAGACAAAGGTCTCTACAAACATGTCCCTAACATTACCTTTGTTTTCTATATACTAGAACTTCTAGTTTAGAAATAATAGACCATCGAAGCAATAATACCACACCAAAAAGAGGCAGGGGAGGGGAGGAGGCTATGCTTATCCAGTTTGTCCCATGAGTGTTCCTGAGTCCTGCCTGCCAGGCTGTGACAGGCAAAGCCACTAGCAAGGGCCTATTCAGCAGAAGACACCCAGCAGGAAGGCAGGCAGCTTCCACAGGAACGTGGATCATTCACAGTGAGGAAGGAATACCTGGAAATTGAGAAGTATAACACTAAACCCACTTCAATGCAGAAACTTATAAAATAAGTCTAAATAAAAGAAATGAAAAACCTAAAACCCATATTCACATGCTAAAAAAAATGTAACTGCATAAAGAAATAAAGCAGTTTTGTACCAAAGACCCCAGTGTGTCCTACAACTTCCTCTGGAGCATAGTAAGGCTGGGGATGGGGGAGTAACTTTGAAAGGAGAGACCCAACACCACCAAGAGAAGCACCTTCTGACAACACAGCCCCTGTGTCAAGAGAGGGGTACTTTACCTGTCTCCCCCCTAAACCAGTCACCCAGTTGAATCAGGAGAAAAGCATGCAGCAATGCCCAGGAGTCACTGCAACACACCCACGGCCACTGAGGCTGGAAGGGCTGAGAGAGAGAGAATGGGAACTGAGGGCCATGGGTCCTGCACAGGGTCCTAGACAGGTTCTGAGGTGAGATGGGAATCTGGATGGTGCAGTTAGTGGTAAGGCACCAACACAAGTCCCCTTGGTGACAAGTCACACTGACAGTAAGAGGCGCACAACAGAGGAAACTGGGTCTGCAGTCAATGGGAACTCGATTTACTTTATCTTCTCAAGTTTTCTATAAATCTAAAGCTGTCCCCCAAAACAAAGCTTAGGAGACAGAAAGCACAGGTCAGGGATTCTGGACACAACTGACCAAGCAAGTGTGGCTCAGAGGAAGGAGTCTGCCGGTCCTCTCAGAGCAGCCCACTGTGGGGACTGAGACATCACTGGCAGGGAGAAAGCTGACCCCAAACCCTCTTTCCATTGAGCTTTGTGATCTGGGGAACCAGGAGGAGGTGAGGCAGGTAACTGAGCAAACTTACTCAGTTGATCACAGTTTGTAGAGGAAATGGCAGCCATTCAGAGTCTGGAAAGGACACAGGTCTGAGGCTACAGGAGGAACACCCTGCTCCTCTCTGCTCTGGCCCTTCCTGGAGACTGGGCAGTTTGCATGTAAGGGCAAACCTCTTTGTGAGACCAACTTTGAGTTTATTCCATCAATACCAATTCAGAGTGTTTCCCACATTCCTTGACATTGTGCTCTTGATGTTTCCCAGTGGTACTATAAATAAAACTTTATTAACTGTAATTTGGAAGGTCTGCCTGCATTACATATTAATTCTGTCTATGAAAAAGCCCTCAATGAACTGGGACGCAGCTTACACCAGTCCTTAATTAATTGCCTCCCCTCCCTCATTCTTGTTAATTAGTAGAGACACAAATGATAACAACTTGGGGGAACTTATTGAAACCAAGCAGGCAAGTTTTCATGTGTATGCAAGCTTCTCGAATTTTTCAATGTGTGTGTTTAGTGTGGAGTGTCAGGAAACCAGAAAGGGCCCATGAGAGAGAGGGGCAGGGGGAGAAGCTTGAAGGGTAAGGGGTAGAACACATGCAGTATCAGAGTAGAGAGGGGTACGGGGGCTAAAAGTTAAGCTGGGATGGGGGTGGGTGACAGGAGAGGAGGTAGGAAGTGGGCTAACCAAAAATAAGAATGTACAAAAGCCCCTTATGGAAACCCACTACTTTATAGGCTAATTCAAAAAAAAAATCATTTTTTATGGCCTTGAACTCACAGAGATCCGCCTGCCTCTGCCTCCCGAGTGCTGGGATTAAAGGCATGCGCCACCACGTCCGGCTTCCAAAAAATCATAATTTTAAAAAAGTTTGAACACAGGTAATCTTCATGGGTGAACAGAAGACATGGGCTTAATGAAAATCTCAATGCCAGGAGTGGGGATAACCCCGTATCAGTTATTGGTCAGGGAGACCCAGTGATCCCCAAAACATAGGCTACTGCCATTGCTCATGGTTGCCCCCCATAACTAGATTGTAAGGCCATACTGTTGCAGACAGTGAATGTCTGGTTGTAGGACACAGAACTGGAAATGACCTGAAACTTTCCTCCCTGCTGGCTAGCTTTCACAGTGCCGGAGTGCTGGGGGAGAAACGGCATGGATGGTATCACCCAGGGGTGAGCCCCGAATGTTACAACACTGACTGACATGTCAGGAGATGTGCCCACTGGTGCAACAGGAGCATAACTGTCATGGGGGAATTCAACCACTTGCTGATTGGATCTGAGGCCTGCTCCATGGGGGAACTCACACCTGGCACTGTGAATCTGATCAAATCAATGGGGGGAGTGGGGCTTGCTGCTCTCAACCTTGGTCAGAAGGTTCCAGCTGCAGTGCGCAGTAGTTAACATGGCGACTCACAACTGGCCAAAGTGCTGAGAATAAGTGATTGCTGAGTGCTCAGCCCTGAGCAGGACGGCGATTGTCCTCACTTGTCTCTCCATTCCTGGGACAAAACACTCTGACCACTACCAACCTGGGGAGGAAAGGGTTTATTCAGCTTACATCTCCCAGGTCACAGTTCATCAGGGAGCCCAAGGTAGGAACTCAGGGCAGGAACCTGGAGGCAGGAGCAGGAGCACAGGCTGTGGAGGAACGCTGCTTACTGGCTTGCTCCCCTGGCCCCTGCTCAGCCTGCTTTCTTATGTAACACAGGCCCACCTGCCCAGGGGTGGCACCACCCACAGTGGGCTGGGCCCTCCCACATCACTCATCAAGAAGATGCCCCTCAGACATGGCCACAGGCCAGTCCAATAGAGGCAATTCCCCAACTGAGGCTCCCTCAGCCCAGGTGTGTCACGTTGACACTGAAGCCGTCCAGCATAGTGATGTCTGTCAACTGCTCGGGGGACACTGAGGAAGAGAGGACAGTAAGAACGTAAGAGATGGAAGATGGGGCTGTGAAATCCTGTCTTCTGGGCATGCCGTGGCCACTGCATGTGTGAGCTCACTGTAGCCATGCTGACCTAAGACCAAGCCAAGATCAGCCAAAATTCCAGCAGTACCACTACCTGGATTCAACGAGTCACATAAAGGTGTGAGGGGGGATGTGTTGCGGGTGGGTAGTACACATGTAATTAACTGTCAAAGAATCATATATACATACATATATGTAAATATAAACATATACGCACACACACAAATTTCAAGCATCACTATCCTCCAAGAGGGAGCAGTAGACAGCACAACATTTACATTTTCTGTATCTCTTGTCCACAGGTAGTGAGCGCCCACCCTACCACCCTGCCACCTGGTACCCAGGACAACTGACAAGACTAGCCTGCCCCATCTGCACTCTCAATCCCAGTTCTGGTTTGGATTGAAAAATGTGCAGTGAAGGCTCGTATGTTACAGTTCTGGTCCTGGTTGATGGGCTTCTGAGCAGGGATTAGACAGGACCGTTCAACTTTCCCAGGGGATTAAACCACTCATAGTCCATCCATAGCTGACGACTATCAGAAGGTAGTGCCTGATTGGAGGAAGCAGGTTGTAACTTTGAAGGCCACACCCTGATCTGAACTTCTCTTCTCTTTGACTGCCATGAGGCGAGCAGCTCTGTTCCAGATCCTCCTACCATGAATATCTGCCTCCCCACAGCCGAGAAGCCACAGAGCCAGTCAACCATGGACCCAAACCTCTGACACTGGGAGCCCCACATGGTCGCCTGCATTCACATGGCTTCTCTCAGGCATCTCCTCAGCAATGACAAGACCGACAGTCCTCCTTCCCTGAATTTTTTTTCTCTCTGAAAGATGCAGGCAATATGATACTTCACAGAGAACTATTCCCAGGGCTGAGGAGATGGCTCAGTGGGTAAAGTGCCTGCCATACAAGCTGGAGGACCTGAGTTCAAATCTCCAGCAACTGTGTAAAGCTGAGGTCAGTGGTTGTGTTTGTAATCCTGGTGCTAAGTTTAGGGCAGAGACGGGCAGATGCCTAGAGCTCACCAGTCAGACAGTCTAGCTGAACTGATGAGTTTCAGGTTCAGTGAGAGACCCTGTCTAAAAACGAGGTCTAGAGCTATGGTGGATGATACCCCATGTTGACTTCTGACGTCGGCACACACACCACCCCACACTAAAAAATATTCCTAAGAACATTTTTTTTCATAACCACAAAACCATTATCACCCAAGAAACGTCACAGTGGCAACACCATTGCCCATGTTCAGCTGGTGTGCACATTCCTTGTTTGGTCCGGTGTCCTACCCCAGGGCCATGTTTGGTGTGTGCAGCTATAGTCTCTGTAAAGAATAGCACACCCAAATTTGCTTGTCTGTAAATTTAGAAAGGAACAATACAGGGCACTGTCACTGTATAGGAATTTTTAGCGGCCTCACTGGATTGTACAAGGTGCAAGCACATAAAGCTGAGACTTCACGCATGCACGCCCATGACGCCATCACCACCATCAAGGCTGGGTCTAGTCCCTCACAGGTGTATGTCCCATGGAACGCTTGCTGCTGCGCACACCTGTGCCCAGGCGGCTACAGGTCTGCTTACTCTGACTACAGGTAAGTGTGCACTGCCTGGAATTTTAAATGCATGGACCCGAACAGCACATGGCTCTGTCGCTGGCTTTCACAAAGCAGGAGCATGTTGGGGTCAGCACATGCCTACAGCACGTATGGGTAGATGAAATTTACTCACTTCTTAATGCACATCTGGGCTATTTCCAATGTTAAACGATTAAAACAAAGCTGTTACAGCTGGGTGAGGTGGCGCTCATTTGTAATCTTGGCACCAGACAGGCCTGGGTAGGAGAAATGCCATGAGCTTGAAGCCAGCGTAGACCAGTGTGAAATCCGGCTCCCCCAACCAAAACCCAAAACCTGCTATGAATGTTCACCACACAAGTCTTTGTGTGGACAGCACTTCCACTTCTCTGGGTGAAGGAGAAAGTAGGCGGAGTAGATGCGGGCGGGTGTGCATGTCCATCTCTATCAAAGTGGGAGTTTTTGTTAGCCAGGCGCAGTGGCGCACGCCTGTAGTCCCAGCACTCGGGAGGCAGAGGCAGGCGGATCTCTGTGAGTTCGAGGTCAGCCTGGTCTCCATGGTGAATCCAGGACAGCTGGGGCTACAGGGAGACCCTGCTTCAAAAAAAAAAAAAAAAAAAAAGACAAACACAAAACAAAGTGGGAGTTTTCTAAGTGACTGTGCCATTTGCACTGCCCTTGGCAAAGGAAGGCATTCCAGCTTTCTTACAGCCTCACTACCACTTCCGGCCAGTAGTCTTTTAAAAAGCATATTATTTGTGTGATGTATGTGTGTGCTTGTGTCATAATGTGTTATGAGGGAAGGAATTTCTTCCTCTGCTATATGGGTCCTAGGGATTGAACTCTGATCGACTGTCTTGGAGGCAAGCATCCCTTCCCTCTTAGTCATCTTGTTAGCCCCCAGTAGTCTTATTAAAAAAATTTTTTTGAGACAGGGCCTCACTGTGTAGCTCCGGCTGGCCTGAACTAGCTATGTAGGCCAGGTTAGCCTCAAGTTACAGAGACCTTCTTCCCTCTTCTCCCCAAGCACTGGGGTAAGAGGTGTGTCACCACACTTGGTTCACTGTGTTCTTTAGAGTGGTACGCAGTCTGAAAATTAGCTTCTGCTGGTTCGCTCCTAGTGACTGAAGACGCAGCACCCTCCGGGAGCTTTTCTGTCCCCTTGTCCCTGCTCTGTTACTGTGAAGGCGATCTGTCCTCCACACCCTCATCTCTGACCCTCTGCTCAAAGGCGGTCCTCCATGCGGGCAGGCGTATGTGTCGGCTTTATTCTGTCCTATTATCTGTCTGTCTTGAGGCCACTTTAGGTCTTTAGTACTGTCAACTTGCAGTAAGTCTTGAAATCTTTATTCTATTTCAAAATTGTTTTGGCCCCTGTAGCTTTGTATGTCCATATGCAGCTCAGAGTCGGGACCCAGAACAGACCATCTCTTCATTTACTCATGTCTTTCTGAATTCCTCTAAACAGTGACTTGTTTGGTGTGTGGTTTTTCATTATCTTTTGTCAGAATTTAGTGCTGTTACTACATTATTTTTTTATGCCACTGTATGTATCTTAAATTGCAATGTCTCCTCTTTTTCTTCTTCATTTTATTTTTTTGAGATAGGGTCTATGTAGTCTTTGTTGGCCTGGAACTCACCCTGTAGACCAGGCTGGCTTCAAACTCGCAGAGATCCTCTTGCCTCTGCTTCTGGAGTGCTGGAATGAAAGACATGCACTACCACACCCAGCTGAGTTTCAACTTCTAATTGTTGATTAATAACTGTAAGATAGAAACTTATTTTTATATACTGACTTTACGAGCAACAAACTTTGTAAACTTTTTATAAATTCTAGTAGTTTTTTTTTTTGTTGTTTTTTTTTGAGACAGGGTCTTCCTGTAGCCCTAGCTGTCCTGGAACTCACTTTGTAGGCCAGGCTGGCCTTGAATTCAGAGATCTGCCTGCCTCTGCCTCCCGAGTACTGGGATCAAAGGCGTGTGCCACCATGCCCAGCCAAATTCTAGTAGTTTTTTAAAAACAGACTCATCAGATTTTCACATACTCAACAGATATAGAGACTGGTACGTCCTTTCAGATTCAGCCTGGGGGTCTTTTTCCTTCTTGTCTTTTCATGTCATCTGGAACTCCCAGTGTAGCACTGAAGGCAAGCTGTGGGAGCAGGTCCCATCCTGCTCCTGTCCTAGGTATTGGTCTCTTGCTACTATGGGCCCCACAGGCTGCAAGCTTCTTGTAGTGGGGTCTGCTGAGCCACAAAGGACCCTTCATCCTTCCATTGCTATTGTCTTTGCCTTTCTTCCTTTATGACTTAAACAGATTTATTTTATTATGTGTATGTGTGTCTGCATGTATGTATGTGTACCACCTGTGCTCCTGGTGCCCAAGGATGCCAGAAGAGGGCATCAGACATCCTCAACTGTAATTACAGTCAGTTGATAGTCAGCACATGGATGCTAGGAACGGAATCCAGAATCCGAGCCCTATGGAAGAACGGTGAGTGCTCTTGACTGCTGAGTCATCTTTCTAGCCCCTTACGTTACTTTGTGGTCAGAAAGGGTCTTAGACTTTGTTAGCTGGTCTCCTTAACACTTCTGAGATACTAATATGGCCTTTTCTTCTCTTGTTGACTTGGTCGGTACATTTAATTGTTGTCCTAGTTTCAGTTCTGCTGCTGTGATAAAATACCTGACAAAAGCAACTTTAAGAGAGGAAAGCAACAATTCCAGGTTTCAAACCCTCATTGTGGAGGTCAAGGAAAGCAGAGCAGCTAGCCACATCCACTCGGAGAGGGTTCTACATGCTGACCACTTGACTGGCACCCTCCACTCATACACAATACAGGAAGCAAACTCAGGGAACAGTGCCACCCACAGCAGGTTGGGTCCTCCCCACCAATTAATGCAATTAAGACAATTCTCAGACACGCCCAAGGCCAACCTGATCTAGACAACCCTTTGAGACCTTCTTCCCAGCTAATTCTACTTGTGTTGACAATTTAATCACAATCCTTACCCACCTTTACAGTCTGCAATAAGTCCCACTGAGATGCATTAGTATTTATTTTGGTGTGTGTGTGGCATACCTGTGTGTTCTTTTGTGTACAGGTACATGTACTTGTGTGAACGTGGAGCCCAGAGGGCTTATTTTTTTTTGGAAATAGTCTCTCATTGCACCTGAGGCTCACTGACTGGCTATACTGGCTGGCCAGAGGTCAGGGATCCACCTGTTTCTGCCCCACCCTGTACTGGTTGACAGATGACCTGGCTTTTGCACGGGTGCTAGTGTTCTGAACTCAGTCCTCATGCTTCAGGCAAGCACTTTACCTGCTGATCTGTGTCCCCAGGGCCCATGATGTTTTCACAGAACTTGATTCTGAGAATCTCTATTTTTATGCTCATGAGGACCACAGTGTCCTGTGATGTGCTTGTCTGGTTTTTGTTCTGGTACTAGAGTGATAAAAGCCTTGTGAGGTGACACAGAGAGGGGTGCCCTGCCACCATATGGTTCTTCATGTCTGAGAGACCGTGGTGGGAACCGTCTGGACTTAGAGCCACTGAGATCACCTGTGGCTTCTTCAGCGCGTCTTTCTGTCAAGGTCTCACAATGTTAACCTTCCACCCTTTCGGCACCGTCAGTGGTGGTGTCACCTCTGCTGTTTCCGATCCCAGAGCCTGTGTCTTCGGGTTCCCTCATCAGCTGTGTGGAGGTGTCTCAGGGTCATGAGAACCGGTCTTTGGTGGATAATTTCCCACAGGGCTTTTAACTTTCTCTTTCACAATGGGCCTTACTGTGGTCTTCATTCTTCCCTTCCTCCTGCAGCTTTGAGTGTATGATATTTTCCTTTCCTTAACACCCTAGGTAGAAGCTGAGGCCTGTGGAATGAGTTTCCTTCTTTCCTAATATACAGTCAGAGACCCTGGGCACTGCCTAGCTGTGTCCCAGAAGTCTAAGCTGTACTTTCTTTTGCTGAAAAGCAATTCTTAACACTTCCTCTTTGAAAAAGGCTTATTAAAGTTATATTTTATATTTTAATATAAAGGTTTATATAGTTACAATTACATGTACATTATATATTATATATTTATATCACCTTAGGTAATATACATGCTATTTATAGTTATAATATATTACACTTATCTTACACATTTTCTACTTTAAAATTTATCTTTTAATTACATTTTTCTTTTGGTTTTTTGAGACACAGTTTCCCTTAGTACCAGCTGACCTAGAACTCACTATGTAGACTAGGCTAGCCTTGACCTTACAGAGCTCTGCCTACCTCTGCCCCTCAAGTGTTGAAAACAGAGGTGTGCACCACTATGCCTGGCTTATAATTTAAACTTAAAAAATGTATTATTTTTATTTTATGTGTATGAGTGGTTTGCCTGCATATATGTAAGTGCATCCATGCATGCAATGCCCTTGGAGGTCAGAAGATGATGTTGGATCCCCTGGAAGTGGAGTTAGGGATGGTTGTTACCTGCCATTTGGGTGCTGGGAACTAAACTTGGGTCCTCTGGAAGAGCAGCCAGTGCTCCTAACTGCTGAGTCACTAATCATCTCTCCAGCCCCTATAATTTAAATTTTCAAAAAATGTATTTGGGGGACTGGGGAGATTGCTCAGTTAGCAAAGTGCTTGCCACATAAGCATCAGGACCTGAGTTCAGAACCCCAGTACCCGCATAAAAAGCTGGATTTGGCACTGCACTCTGTAAACCCAGAGTTGGGGGAACAGACAGGTGGATTCCTAGGACTTGCTGGCCAGCTAGTCTAGTCAATACATGAGCTCCAGGTTCAGTGAGAGGCAACAGTGATGGAGGACAATACTGGACTTCAACCTCTGACCTCCACCCACGTGCACACCTACACGTACGTGTACATATATGAACACAGATACACACCACATACATCTGTTGACAAGTATGTTGGTTCCAACCATTTACAGACTTTCTCCTACTGATGTGGTGTCTCTGCACTGCGCTACAGGCCACACTGTATGACGTGATGTTAAACTGGCTGCAGTGTGTCCAGCCTGGGGTGTGGCTTCAGAAGAACACCAGCTGTGGTCCAGACGCTGGTCAGTACGCCTCTCATCTTTGTTCTCTTCATTATAGAGGCACCGACCGAAGTCTCCAACTATAGCTGTGGCTCTCATGAAGCTGCACCCCAGCTCATTTCTGCTCTCTCCTTGGATGAACTCCTTTAGTATTTACCATGTAACACCCTGGCTATGGCCCTAACCAGCAGTCTTCTTTTGCTCAGTGGTAGCCTGATATTTCCCATCCTATTACTTTTAACCTACCTGTGTCTTCTTATTGAAAATGTATTTTCTCTTAGTTTTTATCTAATCTGACAACCACCCCTCCTGTGTTACTTTCCTTGCTGCTGTAAGGGAGGGTTTGCTTGGGTACACTGTTTGGGGGTACAGTCCATCATGGTAGGGCATGGCAGTGGGACCCCAATGCTATCTGCTCACATGTGGGTGGGTCAGGAAGCAGAGAAGGGGAGCTCTATTGCTTTCTCCTTTCCTCCGTACTCCATGTGGGAATCTCCACCAGCGCCATGCTGCAGCCCACACCAAGGCCGGGTCTTCCCTACTCTGCCAGTCCTTTGTGGGACCCAAAGTTTGCCTTCTACGTGGTTCTTAACCTAGTGAAGCTGGTCCTAATCCATGGTCCCAACCTTTGCTTATCTGTTACCTTTTCTTACTGGCTGCATCGTCTTAGCCGCTGGCTTGCGACATGCCTCACACTCCATGTGGCTGAGCTTCCTGATCTGTGCGTTTATAGTTTTCACCAAATTTGAACAAAAATTTTTAGGTATTACTTTTTCAAATATTTTTATGCCTTCCTCAAGGGCCCCCAAGGCACCACATGTGACACCTCTTGTAGTTGCTGTGTGGCTCAGTGATGCTCCCTGAATTTCTAGAACGTTCCCTGCTTATCCACGGCCAGCACCATTTTCTTCTGTGATGCTGAAATCACTGGTGACCTTATTGTGTTTTCATGTCACATACTGTTTTCATTTCTAGAAGCCTGGTTGGGGCTTTTTATGTCTCTCTGTACCCCTCTGACCATGTGGAAGAAGATGTCCACCTTGCTTTAATGTCCTTGTCAGATCCGACACCTGCAGCAGCCCTGAAGTTTTCAATGAGTTGATTTTCTTCTCATTAAGGGTCTTACTTCCTGGTTCATCATCTGCCTGGTCCTTGATGACAGTGTTAAAGGCAGAGTGACACGGCACAGGAAGCAGCTCTGGCACAGATGCCCTGGGAGCAGTGTCCTCAGAGAATGAGGGCTGAGGAGGCTCTCCTTGTCCTGAGCCAGGCTGGCATGCAGGGGTCCTTGTAACAGGCACTGTCCCCTCAACCCAAGGCCCATGCTGTTCCCCTTCCTGGGCTCTCCTTCCTTTCTTCTGCCCACACCAAGCTTACCCTCCTCTTAAAATTTATTTTTATTATCTTTATTTGTGTGTCTGTATGAACAGATGCCATGAGCATGCAGGTGCTGGCAAGGCGAGAAGAGGGCATAGGATCCATTAGAGCTGGAGTTATAGGAGGCGGTAAACCACCAGATATGGGTGCTGAGAGCTGAATGCAGGTCCTCTGAAGAGTAGCCAGTGTTCTTAACTGTTGAGCCACCTCTCCAGCCCCAAACCCACCTTCTTGAAGGCCTGAATGGCACCTGCCCCTCACTTGAGTCCTTCAGGACCCTCTAGCCGAGAGGCACAGAATAGTGCTTCACAGAAACCTGGAGACATGTGCCCTTCAGCAGAACGCAGCCTGAGCTGCCTCACTCACCCTTCTCAGACCTTCAGGGCATGGCAGAAGACTGGCTAGCCCCAGCACAGTAGTGCTGAGCACCGTGGACACGATCTCCACAGGGGCTCCTTCATCAGTAGAGCACTATGCACTGCGGCCTTCTCATCGGAAAACTTGGAGTCACTTGGGGCTCTTTGAACTTGACTGAGGGCACTTGCCACTCGAGCAGGGAGGCAACTGGATGGCAAGGTCAGGTGTGAGGCGGGGAGAGGCTGTGTAAACGCACATGGATTTTTTGTCTCTGGGAATTATGGGCAAGGTCATTATGCGAGGGAAGGACAAGGAAATGAGGCTGTTTCAACCGGAAACATTTCAGAATGTCCCTCAGTGGGGTGGCTGCTGTTAAATAAACAGGTGCAACAAGCTGGTTAGGAAATTAATTCACAGGATGGTCCCTGACGCCTGCAGGCATTTACAGGAACATGGCAGGCAAGGGCATTTCCAGCTGGGTCCCAGTATTATGCACATGCCAAGTCTTCAGCTTGGTACAAATGTGAAACTTGAGACCCTGCACTCTGCTCAGAGCCCTGTAACATTTGTGCTCACAGCTGAGTGCTGTCCTGGGGGCACAAGAAATCAGTGTGCCCAGGAGACAAGTGGGGACAATGGGTGGTTTAAATACTATTCCTATATATTGTAATATGACAGCCAAGCGCGAATTCAGCAACAATGTCAAGTGAAATGGTTAAGTCAAGTCACCAGCTTGTAGAGCTGGCCCCTCCTAAGACTGCATATAAAGGTACCGCCTATCTTCGGGCCTACAAATACTAGAAAGATTGATAACTATAAGAGTCAAAGTCGCTTTACGTATATCCAAGCAGCACTAGTGGAATGAATGACGCTTGAAGGGAGCGAGCTCAGTGTCCCAAATCAGAGTCCTGAGTCTCAGACTCACAGCCCATCGCCCGAGTTAGGGACCCATGCTCCTTTGCCCTAACTCTGCTCCATGGCAGACTCCGAGGAGCCTTTCCATGTGGTTTCCTGGCCAGATCCCAAGTACTGGTGCAAGTGTCTTTCTAAATGATATAGATGACCAAGATAACGGGCAGGAAAGAAACAATTTCAAAATGACTTAACAAGAAAAGCCTTTCGTTTATATAACTTGGCCTATCAATGAACCTGAATGAGGGTAAGATAGAAATGATGAAAAAGTATGGCTAAAAATCAAGCTTTCAGTTTAAGAAGAACGTGTCTCAGTGACAAAGACAGGATGGACATGACATTGTACGGTGTTTCCCAAAGGACACCATCACATTGCAATTCACAAAACTGTCTCGTGTCATGGTCCTGATGTCTCAAACTTCACTGTTGGAGGCTGACAGCCCGAGCATCATGCCAGGCTCCACAGAGAGGCCAGTGACAGACCAGGGGGTGAGAAAGACTTGCTGGAACCAGTGGTGTTAGGGACCCACCTCAGTGGTCCTTCCACTCCTGAACCCAGTGTTGTAGCAGACCTCAAGGTAGCTATTGTTTATCAAGAGTGAGTGTAACAGACAAAGGAACTGCTTGGATAAAAATATACAAGATGCTGGGCGTGGTGGCGCATGCCTTTAGTCCCAGCACTCGGGAGGCAGAGGCAGGTGGATCTCTGTGAGTTCAAGGCCTGCCTGGTCTACATAGTGAGTTCCAGGCCAGCTGGGGCTTCAGGGAGACCCTGTCTC
>NW_008328704.1:1305613-1348581 GCF_000622305.1 Nannospalax galili
AAAAAACCCCCAGCAAACAGAAACCCAGATCCGGTTATCACTGAACACACAGGAAGCAGCACTCACAAGTCAGAGCCAGTGCGCAACACGGGACCAGGAAGGTCAAGGCTGAGTACAGTCATTGTCAGCTTTGGATAAGCTGAGGGAGGAGGTGGGTTCCAGCAAGATTAGGACAGCCAGGAGATGGCTGTGATATCTCCAGCATGGTAACTACTCAGCAGTGGACTAGGGTCCTAGTCTGTCCATAGCCCAGAAAAAACAGAGACCTGTAACTGGAGGAGACACACCAGGCTGTTTGATGTTCCTTTAGATAGTCCAGGAGATCCTACAGGACATCACTGGTAAGAATGCAACTGATCAATAAGCAAACCTGGTACAAGCCCTACTTCAACCACAGCAAAGAGCAAGCAATCAAGACAACATCAGTGGTAGAAGTGAACGTGGGATTTCCACTAAGAAACCCCTCATACCCTCCCTCCACACTTACTCCAGTTCCTGGTTCCCACACCAAAGCTGTACATGAGCCCTTGAGACACAGGAAAGTAAGTATCAGGGCTGACCTGCTCAGGTGAGAGGAGGCCTGGCAGGGGGTGTGGAAGATGCTGAGCAGGATCTGGAGGGAACAAGGTCAGGGACAGGAGTCTGGGATAAAGGAGTGAGCAGAGAGAGGGACCCGCTAGAGGCTTTGCGTGGGACGGTGTGCTAAGGACGACAAGTGATTCTGGGACATAACCCTGCTGCTTCGCTCTGTAGTCTCCAGGCCGGCTGGTGGCTGGGAATGGGACACAGTGAATACCGTTGGACAGTTCCAGAGTAGAGAGCAGACTGAGGGCCCCCTCAGTGGAGCACAGCATGGCATGGGGGCAGGAAACAAGGAGGAGTCCAGGTCTGGGAGAAAGGCTGAGGATGTGGTTCAGTTGGCAGAGTGCTTGGTAGCATGCCAAAACACTGGATTGTAAACCTAACACTGCATGAACCAGGCATGGGGGTACACACCTGCAATCCTAGCACTGTGGAGATGGGGGCAGGAAGATCAGTAGCTCAAGGTTGTCCTTGGAAACAAAGGGAGTCTGAGGTTGGCTTGGGCTACATGAGACCCTGATGAGAGAGGGAGGGGGTGGGGGGACACACTTGGAGGACCAAGCAGCAGGTGGTAGACACAGTGGGCTTTTGGATCCTTTCTCTTCTCCACCACCTCAGCGGAGAGCAAAGAGCCCACCACACCTCCAAGCCACGACTCCTCCAACTCCACAGTGACATGTTCTCCCTGCCTCACAAAGAGATTCAGACCCAGCCTCAACCTCGCACTCTGCCACGTGACCCTGTCACTCCTGTGAAGACTTTCTTCTTTGTGACCAAGCTGTAAAGCGCCATTCATTTCATGGGGTGGATGTAGGAACAGACACTTCCTACAAAACCCCTATGCAGGCCATGCGTGCCCACGTGCAGAGGCCAACCGGGACAGAGCCGCTTTTCGCTTCTTTCAGACCGCCTCAGGTCCGTTTCAAAAACAAGCCAACAAGGAAAGCCGGAGACTCTGCTGCCAGCCCTCTCCACCTTCCTCCTAGCCTGGCCACATGTCAGTTCTATTTGTTTCTCAAGTTCCCAGCCAAGCTGTTCCAACCCCATCTCTGTATCTTAATGTGCCCGTTCTCAAACAGACTGCTGGCATGGGGGCCTTCCCCAGACCACACTGTCCCCCACACCCAAGGAAGGTGGCACTCATGTCTAGTGCCACCACATTGGGAACCCTGAGTTTTCCCTTGCCTGGTGTTTCTTTCTCAGGCCCCAGAAGATGAACTCTCCAAAGTTCTGCCTGGGATCTGCATCTGCTGTCCCCACTTGTCCCCAAGGATCTCACTGGCTATTATGACTAGGTGGGCCAAGTCCTGATTGCTCAGACTAGCCTGTCTTGTACCACAGCTTTATCATCAAGTGGACTAATGGGGTTTGAACAGCATGCTGCCTCTCCTGGCTACAGGTAGAGCTTGAGAAGGTCCCTCACCTTATGGTCCCATTGCTGGCCCTAACCTCAGCCCACTCTCCTTGGGGTGGGGTGGGAACCACTGCCCCCTTACTTACCCTATAATATACTTCACACGGAACCCAATCTTACAAACTAGAACTTAGTCCTTAGGGTTTCTCTGTCTCACAGTCTGTAAACACAGCCAGCTCTATCTGGAGTCAACTGCAGCCAGGAGGCTTCATCCCCTGCCCTCTGGACCTATGCACTGCACCTTGCTTGAGCGCCTCTGCAGCCTCTAGCCCACTGTGCCAGTCTGTCCCACCCTTGCTCTGCCTAGGCACACAGGCAGCGTGGTCAGGGCAGCTGCTAGAGGACACTCAGGAGACAGACAGGAGAGCCGACAGCTGACACAGCAGGCACTAGGGCTGGGCTGGTCACCAGAGTGGCTGGCAGGGGAAAGTTTTACTCAATTCTGGGAGAAGAGGGCTGGGAGAAGGGCAGCCACAGGCCCTGCACACCCAAGTCTGGAGGGGCATTAGAGAAATGCAGCCATGGCTGGCCCCACCCCACACCCGGTAGGGTCACTGTTCGGCAATTCAATGCTTCCCACCCTCGAGGATGGACAACGGTTACTCACACTGTCTACAGCGAGGATCTTGGCCCAGATGAAGACAAGGAGGGGCCGCAACTCTCGAGCCGAGCTCTGGAGCAGCTTCAGCACGTAGGGGAAGATGCCCACTGACAGGGCCTGTGGGGAAGACAGCGTGAGAGCAGCCGTGAGGGCTGAGGGCCCCTTCCTGAAGATGCATCTATCTGACTCCCCCCGCACACTGCTGGCACTCGCAGTGTTGGCCACAGGACTGGCCTTTTCTCTGGCAGGACTGAGCTGGAGGGTGTGTTAGGAATTGAAGCTTTTCTCTCTCTTCCTTCAGTTTTGGCCTGTCTGCAATCACTCTTTGTTGACTTTATCTAATTAGTGAAAACCTGAAGCAGGCGTAGGATAGCACTAACCTGCTTATCCCCTACAGCCTGACAGCCACCTCCAACCCCAGGCATGGCCTCTCTTGCAGCACTCTATGACAGACCTCATGTTGGTAACTTCACGTGAGGATCACTTATAATCACCAACCACTGCCCTGTAAGTGCAATATCCAGTTCCCGTTGAACATCATCGTTCAATTAATTAATTAGTTGTGTGCATGCTTGTGTGTGCATGTGATTGTGTTGGAGCACACGTGTGTCCACATGGAGGCCAGAGGCTGACTTTGGGTGTCTTTCTCTATCAGTCCACCTTACTTTTTGAGATGGTCTCTTACTAAACCTGGAGGTCGCTGATTAGGCAGGCCTAGCTGACCAATGATTTTCAGTGGTCCACCTGACCGTTTCCGCCTCCCCCGGTGCCGGAGCTACGGCTGCAGGCCACTGCACCAGCTTTTCCATGAGGCTCAGAGGTCTGCGCTCAAGGCCTCATGCTAGCTCAGCAGGCTGTCACCCCTGAGCCAGCTCCCCAGCCCCATCTTTTAAACCTGTACTTGCAAACAGAACCAAATGAGGTCTATATGTGGTACATGGACGAGGGCTCTTGACGCTCCTCTAATCTACAGGCTCCCCTAAACTCTTTTATTTGTTGGAAACATGGCTCATTGCTTGGGTCTACTTCTGCTGCTCGGTGATGTAAGTGGCCATTTCTGTCCTGCAGGACGAGAAGCCAGAAGGGATTTGCTGAAGCCACAGCCAGAGCAGTCAGAGGGTGAAGACTTCTTGGGCACCAGGCAACGCACGGGCCTGCCTGCGTGGTGGATCCTGGCTCCTTACAAGTCTAACATCAACAAGAAAGAGGCCCAAACAAAAGTCAAAGCTCCAGAGCACCCTGTTGTGCTGAATACTATGCACGTGCATAGAGGTGACCCCAGGGGTGGCCTGCAGTCAGACTTCACCCCAGCTCACATGGCTGTAGCTGGTATGGATCAGAATTCACAGACTGTCTCAGAGACTAATCTCTGCCTCCCTTCCATAAGGCAAAAGTCATGTACCAGGCTCACTGCCCAGGGACCCAAGTCCAAAAAGCGTCCCAGCAAGTCCAAGGCCCTCAGCCGGTGCACCTGGCTTAGCAGCACCTGAAAAATAAGAAAGTTATTGAACCACAACAAATATACAGTGAACTCCACCCCTCCAAGAATACTCTGGCAGCTTGAGGGCCTGACAAGACAGCTTCCAAACTCTACTGCTTCCCTGCCTAGAGCTGGGCTGCACCCTCTACAGTTTATGCCTTTGGACTGGCTGAAAAAAACATTTAATTTCTTCATCACTCAAGTAAAATATGTGCCCTGCACGAAGCTGTGCAAACACTTGCACTGGGTTGACCAGGAGACTCGGGGGTGACATGGCACATAGACATCAAGACGCCGTATTCTGGCACGCGCTTTCCCTGATAGACTCTGACAACTCATTCTACTTCCCCCTCCTTCTCGAACTCAGAAGGACACACACTGGCCACATCACTCCCAGGGCAGCACGCCACTTCAGCTACATAGGCGAGCCTAATTCCTTGAAATGGTCTCCCGCTGCTAGATATTTACTGTCATGAAAATTTGCAAACAATGCTGACAACTGTCCTAATCAGCACATCTCTGCACATTTTCATGATTTTTCTCCCGAGGATAAATCTGAGAAGTAAAATTGCAGGCTGTAACAGCTGTACTTCTATGAGCACAGTGCCCTTGTTTAAACCAACCCACCTCTTTAACAGTAAGCACTGCCCACAGCACTCACTGGATGTGACTTTGGGTAAAACACTTGGCATCTCTGGCCTGGAAGTTATCCATGCTTGATACAAGGACAACACATTCTTCTGAGTATGGGCTTGACAAAATCAGGAAATAAAACGAAAACCCCCAGGACAACACTGGCGCACTGTCAATGAAGGGCAGGCAACGGCTCAAACACAGCTCTCCCCGCTTCCAAACAGCACCTCTCCCGTTTCTTCTGTTGGTTCTTATCTTTAAAAAGCTGAGGTCCAACACGAATTGTTTGTGTATTTGTGGATCAAAAAATAAAGCTGCTGGGTGTGATGGTACACAGCTTTAATCCCAGCACTCGGGAGGCAGAGGCAGGCAGATCTCTGAGTTCCAGTCCAGTCTGGTCTACATAGGGAGTTCCAGGCTAGCTGGGGCTACAGGGAGACCCTGTCTCAAAAAAAAAAAAAAAAAAAAAAAAAAAAGGCGTGGAGGGTGGGGGGGCAAGAGCCCAAACCCAAACTCTGTTCCAAACCACCTCAGGATATAGGACATTACAGACAATGTCAGAGAACTGACCACGGTCCTTCCCATTTGTGGCAAGCCAGACTAAAGACCGTATGTGGCTAGCCTAAGCTACAGTTAGAACAGGCCTGGTAAGGTCATGGAAGTCAGCTTCCAGTGTGCACACAGTGCTCAAAGCTCTGGGTCTGAGATCTGCCTGTCAAGCTGCTTCATGGAAAACTGAGGCTCTAGGGTGGCAGAACTGCAGCTGGGGTGCCCAGGAATTTCTGAGGGCAGCACCATCAGGGAGTGTCTGATACAATACACACAATGTGTGCATACACACACGCGTGTGTATGATGTGGCTAGCTACACTCCAGGTCACTGTTCTGCCACCTGACAACAGTCCTGCACTTTCAGAACCCAAATGTATAAGACGCACTGAGAGCAGGCAGGGCTCTTAATGAATGCTCGGCTCAACCCACAGCATCTGTGTATCTTTACCCTACGAAACCGTTTATCCCTCACTTCTGTTCCATGTAGACTTTCCTCCTCCTTCTGACTAGGGTGTCTCTGCCCCACGCCATCCGAGGGAAAGGCAGCCATGAAGGGTCCCAGGCAGGGCCGGGTAGAGCCAGAAAGGCCCATGGCTGAGGAGCTACAAGGCTGAGACTGGACTGCTCCTCAGAAGGTGACAGTGGCCACGGAGGAGAGCGACTGTGAGCCGGGAAGCAGTAACTGAGACAGCACTGATTCTTTCTGTTGATTGCACTTTAAAAAACAAATTTTTTATTTTATGTGTATGCATGTATTGCCTGCATGTAGGTAAGTGCACCCATGTTGTGTAATGCCTGCGGAGGACAGAAGAGGCTGTCAGATCCCCTGGGGCTGGAGTAAAGGGCAGTTTCAGCTGCCATGTGGGTGCTGGGATTTGAACCCAGGTCTTCTGCAAGAACAACCAGTGTTCTTAACCGCTGAGCCATCTCTCCAACTCGATTTCACCTTTAAAAGGCAAAAAGGACAAAGGCTGGTTGGGAGAGGCTCATTTCCACACTGCTGTTTATATGAGGGGCTGCAACTTAACAGGGCCTGGTGGAACCTCTCACTGGATTCCACAAGCCATCAGCTAATGCCTTTGAGTTACTGGGTAGAAAAAATTCTCCATGACTTATGGGAGTAGCAGGAATCTGAAAAAAAATCGATGAAGTCTGTACTAAGAGGCTTTTCCCCTTAAGTAACATTTCCTGACCTGCCAAGGCACTGGAGGAAAACTTCTGGATAAATGTGGATAAATGGGTCCAGGCTTTGGCAACAACAAAGATCTCAGGACAAAGTACGGTAAGTAACCAAATGAGTGAGCCTGGAGTGTGCCACTGCACACGAAGCTGACCCCTTTGTATTCTATGCTTCTAGTTCTGTCAGTCAGGGTTTGCCCTGGGGTCAGGCTGGGCACAGCCGAGGAGCCAGAGCCCTCCACGTGATGGAGGGCCTGCTCTTTACACCTGCCTGGAAGACCACACGGACACCGGCTTGTGCGCTTTCACAGCTATTCCCTGCACTTTGCACTCTTTCCCGAGGGAGTGTGGGTTGTAAATGGAACATTAAAAACAAAGTCAATAAAAGCCATTTACAAAAGGATTGTTTGCCAGACCCCAAAGAACTGGATTAACATGCTTGGCATCATGCCCTGCTTTGGGGAGAACCGGCTTCGCTCTACTGCAGTGCTGATCTAAGAGGTGAGTTGGTGGGAGAGCCACACGTCCTCTGCTGGACACTGGGGACTCAGGTGACTGAGAGCTGCCCTCAGCACTGCTGCCTGCCTGACCTGCTCACCTATTTTTAGATTAAAGAGCATTGAAGGGGAACAGTAATAATTTTTTTTTCATTCTTTTCATGATGACAGAAGAGAAACAATGATACAAACACCTACAGTCCTTCTCTGTCCCCTCAGTGGAAACATGCTACAGATAACAATATTCACAGCAGGGCGTGGCCCCAACACTTGGGAGGTAGAGACAGGCAGATCTCTGTGAGTTCAAGCCCAGCCTGGTCTACATAGTGAGTTCCAGGCCAGCTGGGGCTACAGGGAGACCCTGTCTTAAAAAGAAAAAGCAAAAAACCCCCAAAAAACTCAAACAGAAAAACATTTACAGCAGTCACGTGTTCTCTTCTTTCCTGCATTTTTTGCTCACCAGGATTCTTGGGACAAAGTCCTAACTTGAGAGAAACCGGAGTTGTGAGGTAGGGAGCTTGTGAGCTGTTTGACCTGGGGCAGAAACTCTGGGCAGGAGGGAGGTGCACACTCTGTGTAAGATGCCTGTTCTTTTTTACTTTTTTTTTTTTTTTTTTTTTCCCTGTTTTTCAAGGGACTCTAGATAGGCTGACTAGACTCAGTGGATGGACTTGCACTGGGGAACAGCTGGGGGCACTGACGACACAGTGGGGCAGTAACAGGGATGACAGAGTATATGGGCTCTACTCGGGGGCTATGGGAGGGTGCCATTTGGGATGCGGGTATAAAGATGAATAAGACTGTTTGGGATGTTCTGTATGAAATACACACACATACACACACACACACGCCTGTTTTTGAACCATAGCTACTCTGAGCATTTGGCCCAGTGAAGATGAATGAGGCCGTTCATCACAACGTGGTTAGCAGTCATAATGAGTGAGCCCAAGTGCTTCTCAGAAGGAAGTGAGGCCAATGTCCTCAGACAGGTGGACGATGAGACTCATGGCTTGTTTTACAGAGGCAAAATAATCTGATCAGTGCTTTGGGAAATGATGGCCCTACTGCTGGTCCTTGGCAAGTGCTGTCCCAGCTGGATGGCAGCTTGTCCTCCCTCCTCCTCCAGGCATGTGAGGTGGCTTCCATCCTTCTGTGCTCCCTTATGCCACAGCTTCTGCCCAAGCTAAACCACCCCACTTCACTGATAAAAAGTATCTTCCAACTTCTAAAGTAAGTTACTAGACCATAGTGCCTTGCCTGCCCTTATCAGTGGTTTTAGAAGTTATCTGACGCTGTTCAGGGTGAGATAGCTTTTATTAGTTACAACCCTGCTCACTGGTCTCTACCACAAATACACATTTAATGAAACAAAAATTTGATGTCATCTTCCCGTTTTCCACCAATCATGTCCTATTCCGTCATTCAGTAACTAAAAGCCAGCAGGCAGGATACACAAAATGGATCCCGTACCACATTTTGTGTGGGAATGTGACACAGGCCACAGGAATGACAGGCATACCTGGAGGTGTTTGTTTCCTATACCAAGGGAGGGAGCTGATGGCATCTGGGTCTGCACACTGCTTTTTGGTGTGGCCCAGTTAGGATCTGCTTGGTGGCCTCGCCCTTTCCTCACAGGAAAAAGTTACATTTTGTGTCCTTCCAAAAAAGGAGGCAGCGATGCCGAGAACCTGCGCCACAGCAAAGCTCGCTCAAAGTGTAAACAAGAGGAAGGGACTGTGGTGACTCTGTCCCAATTTATATTTGACTGGGGGAAGAGGAAGGAAATTCATTGACTTCGCCAGGAAAAGGCTGCTGGAAGTAAGTAAGCAAGTGTCTCCTGACTTCCGATCGGATGTGCGCCATGTATGCAGATCTGCTCAGGGCAGAGCCGCCTGGGGGCCGCTATTTCCCAGACCCTCAGATAAGCATGGGTCTGCTCAGGTTTTCTTCTCATGAGACAGACACCTCAGCCAGGCAGGCCCATGGGAAGTGACTGACCTGTAAGACGATGGGCAGCTGCTCCGGGGGGCTCCTGTTCTCCACACCCATCGTGAGCCACACCTGGAATGCCGTCAGCTGCTCGGCGAAGAATGGGCTGTGCTGTGGGACAAGCGAAGGAGCTGGTCAGGGAGGCAGTGTTCTTCATGCCGTCCTTGACCCTCAGTGTGGACAGGGCAGCAACCGTGCAGGGTGGAGTTGGTGGGATCAGGTCTGACAAAGCTGCAAGCTTCTTCGGCGGCTGGGACGTGTGCAGGGGGAAGGGGCGCAGGAAGACGGAGGCTTACAGCCTGAGCACTTGGACAACGTGCTCTGTCGGCCAGCAGGGACCATGAGAGAGGAAACCTGGTGTCTGCCACGTCTCAGGGCGAAGACACACATGGAAGTTCCTCTGGGCAAGAGACTTGAGTTCACAACCACTGGTACAGATTTCACTTCTCTTTCTTTATAAAGATTTGTTCTTGCCGGGCTTTAATCCCAGCACTCAGGAGGCAGAGGCAGGCAGATCTCTGTGAGTTCAAGGCCAGCCTGGTCTACATAGACAACTTGTCTCAAAAAGACAGGTTTTAACTTACGTGTGTGTGTTGGGGTGGGGGGATAAGTGCATGGGAGCACAGTATGGGAGCACAGTGCCCACAGAGGCCAGAAGAGGGCTTTGGTTCTTCTGGAGCTGGAGTTACAGGTGGTTGTAACCTGCCTGAAGTGGGTGATGGGAACAGAATTTGAGTACTCTAAAAGAGCAGTACATGATCATAACCACTGAGTCTTCACTCCAGTCCCATCATTTCACTATTATTATTATTTTGAGAGACAGGACTCCTTGTACAGACCAGGCTGGCCTTGGGCCCACAATCTTTGTGCCTAAGCTTTCTGAGCGCTGGAATTACAGGTTGTGCATGTGTGTGTGACTACATTTGGCCTGATTTTTTTTTCTGATTATTTTTTAAAAAATACTTTTATTATTTTTATTTTATATGTATGAGTGTATTGCCTGCATGTGTGTAAGTGCACCCATGTCATACAATGCCCGTGGAAGTTAGAAGAGGGCATCAGATCCCCTGGAACTGGAGTTATGGATAGTTGTTAGCTGCCATGTGGATTCTGGAACTGAACCCAGGTCCCCTGCAAGTGCAGTCCGTGCTCTTAACTGCTGAGCAATCTCTCCAGCCCCCTGATTATTTTTTGAAGTTGAACTATAGAGAAAGGGCCCATGACTGAGACTGAGCCTTTAAATCTTAGATGCCAAGGAGCCAGGGTAGAACCTGTCGAGAAATATGGGGAAAAAATGGCCTCAGAGGGAGAGGTGGACCACATGGAGCCCTGGAAGCCAGGAGAGTGATGTGCTTAGCAGTGTGGAACATGAGACGGATCAGGGCAGGCTACAATTATGATCCAGCATAGATTACTTCAGTAACATGGCGGTCATCATGAACAGTAAACAGTCTCTGGTTCAGCAAAGCACAGCTAGAGTAAAGGACAGAGAAGGGAGAGGAAAGAAAGGGCAGAGGCTCCAGTGCAGACAGACCCTCTAGGGAGGACAACGCAAAGGGGAGGAGAGATGTGGGTGGTAGATGGAGGGAAAAGCTGACCAAGAAAGACATGTTACAGTTGGGAGGACCGCGTCATGTGTGAGCTGATGGAGAAAGACCCAGGTGAGGGGACTGACAACTGCGCCAAGTGGGGTTGTAGCCTGAGATGGGTGTACAGTCAGAGGACTGGCCACGTGGAAGTGAGAGGGGCGATACATGCAGCAAAGCGGCTTTGAGGAGGGGCTGCGAGGCTCAGGACTTTTTCTATTACTTCTGTTTATGAGGGAAATTAGATTCAGAGCCGTGAGAGATGATTGTGAGGTGGGATGGACAGAGGAGAGAGAGGAGTGGCTGAGGATATGCCTGTGGTCAGACTGCCACAGCCTCTAGGCCCCTTGAGGGGTAACTGTGTGGGTAAGAGCAAAGAAGATAAAGGGGCAAAGGCAGTGCAGGGGAGGCAGGAATCACTAAGCACCGAACCATGGAGAGGGGCTTGGAGCTTCTGGCCAGCAAGAAGGCTCATGGAGTCAGGAGTCCTGAAGGACCATGGTAAGGTTGGCAGGGGAACATCAAGTACCCTTACCCCCATGCCAGGGTTACATACATTCCACAGGGAAGGAATGGCTTGGGTAGGAAGGAGGACAATGTGCTTGGAAGAAAGGTGGAAGAAAGGTGGACCCATTCTATAGGATCACTCATTGACACACACAGTGCTGCCCTTCCTGGGCCCAAATTCCCAGTTCCAAATCTGTCAGCAGTTTGTTCCCATGTCCATTTCCCTTTGAGGCTTTTGCTTTCCCCTTGGGGGGGGGTAATGGCACATGAGAGGTGACCTGTGAGCAGGGGAGTGTGGGGAAGCAGCTGTGCCTCCAACCTCTAGCATACTTCCCCAAGACTGTACTCAGAGCCTGGCGCCATAATAAGTCAGGCAGGATCCTGAAGTTCACCTGCCACGCAGAAAGGCACAGGGGCTCTGTGATGTCAGCTCACACAAAGGAAATCACATTCGGGGCAGCCCGCAAAGCTGGAATGGAGCCTCCAAAGTGATTTTCTCATTTTCAAGTTAAGAATTATTCACCAATTGTTCATTTAGATCTCATTAAGTGCTTTCTTCTCCAGATCCCAGGGGAACCCAGTCGCACCAGCCTATGAAGGTGAGTCACAGCACTTCTCTCTTTCCAACTGGCTTTTGCATATGGATTTTCACATTGTCCACTATTGGAGTAACTGCTCCAGAGAGAGAGAGGAGAGAGAGAGAGAGAGAGAGAGAGAGAGAGAGAGAGAGACTCCTGATCTAGCTGGAAGTGGCAAAGCTTGCTTGGAACCCCATCATTGGAGAGGCAGAGACAGCAGAGATACCCCAACTCCGAGGCCAGTCTAGTCATACTTGGTGAACTACTCTTTTGAGGCAAGACCCTGCCTCAAAACAAACAAACAAACAAACAAACAAACTCCTAACCTTTCCACCTAAACATGACAGAGAGGAAAAGCATGTCTTTGCTACCTGGGGAGCTAAAGCCAAGGGGGGAGGACACACTGGGGCAACCATGCAGCAAACAGCTGGCTCCACGGCTGAAACCACTCTTGCCCCAGGACCTGGACAGGTGGTCCTTGGAAGGACTTAGACCTGGTGTCTGGGTCAAACTTCCCAAGTGACTGCCTCAGATCAGAAGGGGACAACCTAGGTGTCCTCATGGGCTGAAGACAGAAGGCACAGAGCTGTAACCAGGACAACTCTGATGCAAGGTGCTCTACCGTAGCTTTGGAATGAGACAGTCAGGTCTAAAAACAGGTCCCTATGCCCAAGGGACTGAAAATGGGAGAGCCAGCTAGCAGCATCAGAGTCGAGCTCAACAGCAGGAGCTAATCTAGGAAGATTTCTGCTACTGCGAGTGTTACACAATGACTTTTGTCCTCCTCTGTGTCCCTGAGCTGGACCTTTTGGGTTAGGCTGGGGTCTGCTGATTGGGGTGTGATGCTCTTACTACTTGCAACTGCTCAGAGAAGCAATGGTAGCAATTGGCCCAGAGGCCAACAGCACTCACATCACCCACTTGTAAAGCCACACAGCCTGTGGGGAGGACTCTGATCCAGTTGGCTATCTCAGGCTGCCTGATGTCTGGGTACCCTCCTCCTGGCCCTTCTTCCTACCTCAATAAACACCAATTTGAATAGGGTTCTACTTCCTTGTTAGTTAAAATCTGTCAGTTCTGTTGATTCTAGAAGACTGACATACATGCTAGGCTTTGAGTCTGAAAACAAGGTTTTAAGATGGGGCCAGTAAAGAGCGGGCAAACTATCAGATAAGGACAGGAAACAGAATCACCAGGAAACACATACAAAGAAAGAAAAAGCAAAATGAAACGGCAGCTATGGCGATTCAGCAGTCAGAAGATTCAATATCGTAGATGTCAGCATTCCCCAACCCAATGTATGATTCACTGTAAACTCAATCAAAATCCAGCAGGGTCTCCACAGAAATTAAAGTCGACCATAACATTCACATGGAAATACAAAGGTCCAAAGAAATCAGGGAAATCTTGGAAAAGAACACAGCTGGAGAACTCAGCAACACCTGCAAAGTGCTCAGAATCACGACTGCGGTACTGGTACCAGGACGAAGCAATCAGCAGAGCAGAGCAGAGAAGCCAAAGCAGCCCACGGGACAACCACTAGGGCCGGTGTGGTGGCATCGCCATCGCACGGGAAGCACGCCTCCTGCTGACTCACACCTCACATTGGTGGAGCAGCATTTTAGGGGTGCTCATCTCAGGGGAACGTCGAAGTGGCTAAGACAAGGCAGCAGGGACCCGAGTCATAAAAGAAAAAACCCAATAAATTGGATTTTGTTAAAGCAAAGGATTTCTGTTCCTCAAGGAGAAAAGGTAAGGTGCCTGAGAGATGCTCTGAGGTTAAGGGCACTGGCTGCTCTTGCAGAGGACCTGGGTTTGGTTCCCAGCACACACATTATGGCTACAAACCACCCATAACTCCAGTTCCAGAGGATCCAATGCCCTCTTCTGACCTCTTCTGACCATGCAGGCATTGCATGACACAGGTGCACTTACATCCATGCAGGCAATATATTCATACATATAAAGTAAAAAATAATAAAAAGAAAAAAGAAAAAATGTGGAAATGAAGTCTGAGGACTGACAGATCCCACGATATGAGACGAAAGGTGTTGGCAGAACCACGCCAGCTCAACACAGAGAAGGCATACACAAGACCCGTAAGGGGACAGCGGGACACAACCATTGATGCCACCTCCAGAGGACACCTGTTCGCGTGGAGTCAGATCATTCCCACTAGAAAGACTGTAAACTGAGGACACTGCGGACAGCTGACCAGTAGCACCCACTAGACCCACCTACAGCCTGGCAAACATGCACTGTGCTCCCCAAGCACACACAGAAGCCAGCATGGCTCCCATGGGAAACAGTCACGGAGGGAGGTTATTTGCAGCAGGCCCCAAATTTAGGGGCTGGGTGGGAGAGTGCCAAAAAACCCCAGCAGTGAAGGGAAGTATCTTAATGTCGTATGTACAAATACACACTGGCCATGGAGTGGAAAATTCATTTCGGAGCCTGTAGCACCATCACTGTATCCTCAGTAAGAAGGCAGAGAACAGCAGCAGACAGCAAGTGGCTGCAGAAGGAAGGGGCTGCTCGTGGCTGCTTGATTTGGGGGCTGGTTATTAGTGCGTTAAACTGGCAACAGTTCATCAGACCATATGTTTATGACACACAGTTTTCTACATGTACATGATGCCTCCAAAAAAGTGAAAAAGCAAAGTAAGAAGAGCAGTGAAGGCCCAAACCAGCTGCCCTCCGCCGCCTGACACCCTGATGCCCCTAACGCAGAATACTGACTTTAAGAGGTTAGAGATGGTGTGGGAAGATTCTTGGAAAGGTCCTTGGAAAAGACCTGGCATGGGAACAGAAGCATTCAGTCTGGAAGGAACAAACAACCACACACTTCGAGGAGGAGACTTCTGACCTAAATGCAGAGTGAAGACAGGCTCGGAGGACAGAGAAGCCAGCCTTGCCAGGGTTTCCCAAACAGCTGTCTACAGTACGTGGTCCTGTCCCTTCCAGGAGCACGCAGGCCCCAGGGCCACTCTGGTTCCCATCCAGGTTGGGTTGGAACCCGAGGTGAAGGCAGCTGCCCCAGACCATGTCGTCATCTATGCAGGTCTGTGGTCCTGAAGGAGACCTACTCCTGCACGGGAGTTTAGGGAGGGCAGGCACGTGGGTTTTCATTTGGAAGCTGTAGTAGATACCATGTACACTGGGGAAACCCAAGACAAGACCATGTTAGCCCTTCAGGGCAGACACTCAGGGCAGCCTGCAAAACACACACACACACACACCCCGCCATGTAGCTGACACATGGACAGTACAGAAAAGCTAATGGCAGAACGAAGAACAAAGTGGTATGAGTGTGGCAGCTCACTCTAAGTCCTTCCAACTTTGCTCGCCACTTAAACGTTTTCACAGTAAAACGCTACCTTCTTCTAAAACCAGCAACAAACAATGGGACCATACAGACCAAATAGTTTGGTAGGTCTTCGAAGGCCCTTGGCCCCATTATCTCAACCTCAGGACACAGCAGAATCATCTGGGGAGCTAGCACTGCCCAAATGCACGCAAGAGGCATGGTACTAGTGCACACAGACCCAGGCTGGACTCTGTAGCAAGGAAGCTGTCAGATAATGGTGATACACACTGAGGTGAAAATGCCCAGGCTGTGAGCAAAGCCCCTTTGGCCACAGATTCTTTGGTCCTGGCTCAAGGGTCTGGCACACTTGTGTCAGTGGCCAGTTTCCTCTGGGCAGTGACCTTTGTATGAACACATAGGGGCCAAGTGTGGCTTCATCTTAAGTACTTTAGGGTGCTAACTCGTTTAGCCACCTTAGTATCACAGAATGCCCTTACAACATGGAACGCTAGGCCCCAGGAGGCAGCCTTGCTGACCTCAGAAGCACTGCCTGGAGGCCAGAGCCTGGAGCTTCTGGGTGCTGTGGAGCAGAGGGGCGGCCATGACACCATGCCAGCTCTATGTCATCTTGGATTCACAAATGTCTGACACTCCTCTGTGGATCACGAGGCCACCCACCTCTGTGTTCTTGAGTCCTGAGGTCCTGACGAAGGCCCCCAATTTCTAACTGATACTCTGTCCTGTGTTTGAGGGCACAGACAGGGTTTTAGTCAGAGGTAGTGCCTCACATAACAGCAAATGCTCCACAATGAAAAACCAAGGAGGGCTCTCAAAGGCCACTAGAGGGCTGCG
This sequence comes from Nannospalax galili, assembly GCF_000622305.1. Classification (NCBI taxonomy): domain Eukaryota; kingdom Metazoa; phylum Chordata; class Mammalia; order Rodentia; family Spalacidae; genus Nannospalax; species Nannospalax galili. The sequence goes on from NW_008328704.1 coordinate 1,321,370, forward strand.
GGCAGTGCCACACTCACATGTAGTGTCACAAGTGGGGTGGGCAGTTCAGCAACTGCTCAACTTCCATCTGCACATCGTGGTCAGAGACTGAGACACATCCTGGGATTGGATGGAGCCCCCTGCACTTTCAACTTACAGGTCCCCGGGCTTCAGGAACCCCCCACCCCTGCTGAGAAGCTAGAACATGAAGCAAGCTCCCCTCCTCCCCTAAGAAGGATGGCTAAATGAAGAAGCTGCTGATGTGTGAGCCATATATCAAGGTAATGCAGCTTTTAAATGCCAACCATTTCCAGGCCTAACTTAGGCCCCAGATTGCCCTAAACTTGCAAACTCTGGATAGCGGTATTACTATTTTTTTTCAGGATATTGAACTGAATTCCTAACACCCAGACTTCTGGTATTATCCAGACCTGGTGTATGCAATGGAGGCACATGGACCCCTGGGGAGGGAGGAGTCTCCCTGAAGTAGAGACTCACCCTGAAGGCAGTGCCCTCCTCAATGATGGTCGGCAGCTGAGAGAGGCAAATGTCCACAGCAAGGTCCCAGGCCTGCCTGGGAAGAGAACAGAGGGCACCCACAGCGTCAGTAAGCAGGTTTGGCATGAGGCCTTCACATGGATGAACTGCAGCTGGAAAGGGCTGGGCTAGGGTCTTGGAGCTGACCCTGTGGCAGAGTCACCCAAGAATCCTGGACAGAAGGAAGTGGCAGCTGGTGGGTGCTGTGGTTTACTCTTCCCACCTAGTGTGACACACTGCTTCTCTTTAGAACCAAGTGAGAAGGACAACGGAGTTGTCCACCTCCAACATGGCCCTCTGTGGCATGCAGCCTGCCTGCTCTAAGCAGTTGGGGTTCCTGTGGTGGCCAACAGGACAGCATTGGAGGTGAAAGGATGGGGCAGAACAAGGTACTTACTTCGTTGGTAACAGCCTAGTCAGCAAGGGGGTGGGTGGCCTGGCTGTGGACCACCTGCCCTAGAAGGCCAGGCAGTGTCAACATGCATCACACCCTGTGCTCCTAGGACTGTAAGGCCCTGGCACCCTCTTGCCTGTGTGGCTGGGACCAGACTCAGGCCCAGGAGGCCAGGGTTGTGCTGGTAAGACGGCGCTATTTTGAACTGAAAGAGGACAGGCCATTTGGCAAGTGGGCTTGGCTATTCTCAGCCTCTCATGGCACCAGGGCACCACTCAGCACACTAGTAGTGGACAGCATGTCCTCAGGAGCATGTCTCACCGTGCTTAGCAGTGTCTGCTGAGGATGCTGCCTGCAGCGGCACCAGGCAGACGCCCACGCCCGGCTCCAGCTTTAAGCCAGCCCTCTGACTCGGTTCTCCGGGAGCTCTATGGCTCAGATGCTCAGACATCACAGGATGATTTATGTGGCTTCATAAACACATCCTCTTACATAATGGGGGGACACGGGGACTCGGTGTCTGGGAGCGGGCTGGTTGCTCTTATGTAAGGTTCTTTGCCAGGTGAGCCCCTCCACCTGCTTCTACTGAAGGGCCTGAGAACAGGACAAGACAGGAGTGTTCCCGGCCGGGGTTACACAGGCCAGAGTTTAAAGGCAGGGTTTTGGTCTTGGTCTGCAGGTATAAAGTGAGTGTAATCTTATTGATTTATTATAAAATTTCTCACTTTGAGTTATTTTAGACTTGAGGCAAGCCTAACAGCACAGTTTTCCCACATGACTGTGGAGCCAAGTCAACACCTCTGTGAACACACGTCTTTCTGATAATGCTCAGGGAAGTGCTGGCCCACGGTCACCCAGAAGTTCCCAGTACTGTACACTACAGTCCCTGGCTCAGATTGCTTGGATGTGGGGTCCAGGCCCTCCAAATCCACTTTATGCACAGCTCTGGGAATCCAGGCTCACCCTGGTTCCCTGTCAGTATCACGGTGGTGATGGGGTGTCCTTCCCTCTGTGGTGGGCTGGGCATCCCATGACTTTACACAAAGCTTCACTGAGTTGAGGAACCTGTGTGAGGCCTAACGTGCCCTGTTCTTTCCTCTTTTCTGAGATGTTGGTTATGTGTTCTATCCCTATGACCAAATACGTTAAAAAGTAATTTTAGGTGGGAAGACTTATTTTGGCTCACAGTTTGGAGGATTCTGCCTGTTATGGCAGGGAAGTCACGGTGGCTGAGTGGTGGACACACTGGATCCACAGCCCGGAAGCAGAGAGAGGAATGCTGGTGGTTTTGGCTTTCTCTTTTATCCCTATTTATTCTGCCTGGTTCCCCCTAGTTCTTCTTCTGTCAGATTTGTCTGGAAAAGCCCTTACAAATGTACTCAGGGTGTCTCCAAGGTGACAATTAGGTGCCAAAACCAATGTTACTGGTTTTGTTTCCCAGAGAATAAAGTGAGGCAAGAAGCCTGGCCCAGTGCTGAGGACGAGTCAGGGACAGAGCGCAAGCCATGTCCCGGGTGCCTCTGTGTGGAGTCCTGACTCACCTTCTACCCCACTTTCTCTGTAGAAGTCACCAGATTAAGGACTCAGAGGTGGCTGCTGAGTGGCGCACACCTGTGACATTGATGGCAGCCACACTGCTGCTCCCAGAGAGCAGCTCAGGTGGAGCCTGGTTGGTATACCTGGCGTGATTCACGGCCAGCACAGGGGCCCTGGAGGCAGTGTCCCCTGGGGCCTCAGCAAGGGATAACGGGGATGATGAGCATCCTTTTGCTGCCTCACTGTCTCTCTCTGTTGGGGACTCAATCAGCTAAATACTTGGCCAGGCATATGGCTGAGTACCCAACACTGCCTGCTAAGCGCAGTGTATAGTCTGTCCAGCAGGCTGCACTGGTAGATGGCAGTCACCCACTCCCCTGCCGGGGCCCCTTTCCCCTCCCCTACTGCCTGCTCCTAGAAGTAGGAGCAGCATCCAGGATAGTCTGAGTCCTCCTGCCCAGTTGGCCCAGGCCTGTACCCCTGGTCTGAAGGACACAAACCAACAGGAGGACAGCGCCTCTTACAAGATGGCTGATGGTTCTCTGCAGAGACACAGCCAGAAACAGTCCTGCCATCCTGCTCTCTGCCTCTTCTGGGCTACCACGTCATATGTGAAATTAAGTAAAGAGGGGTCTGTTCACCTGTGACGAGCTGGTCATGTGGAAATGGAAGAGAAAGGAGGAGCGATGGCTGGAGGCCTGCCTGAGTGAGGTAGACAAAGGGAGCCAAGAATGCCATGACCAGAGGTGACAACCCAGATTGTCCTCTGATCACAGCAAGGTGCTACACGGGCCCAAGATGGACAAATATCTCAGGATGGTAGGGTGCTGGAGTGGCACTGTGGGCAGCCTGGCCATAGGAGGGGTTAGCTGAGAGGCTCTTTAATTCATGAAGGCTCTTCAATTGCTGACAGTCAGATTCCAAAGACGGCCGCAGTGGAGCTCCAGGCCCTGCCCTCACCATTCACTGGTGTAAATGGCCACAGTTCCTAGCAACAGTACCCCTCCCTGCATTGTGGAAGCCAGCCCACAGTGGCTCCACAAATCACTCAGAAATACGGCTTCCCCTTCATGACCCCGTGTCATGTGTGGCACAGCAGATACCACCCCTCTCACTTCAAGTGCTCCATGTAGCCTTTTCCTAGGGTCAGTGAGCTTCTCTCTTGTCTGTCTTCCTGCACCTACAGGCATAACAACACTCTTCACTCTCCCTCAGTGACACCCCCAAGTGCCATTTAAAACAGATTCACCCTTCTTGGCGGCTCCAGACCCTGACTCCATAGCAGGACCAGTAGGCATGTTTAAACTGTACCCAATACCTTCCCGTCAGTTCCTGGAGCCCCCAGGCTTGCCTTGTCTTACTAGGTACCCCTCACAATCCCAGTTCCTCTCTTACCCCTTTCCCTGGCACTGTGGTGACCCCTGAATCTAGATGTGCCAGACTGCTTGTTGGTACCTCAAATGCGGATCTTCACCATGCATTTGCTGAGCCAGAGAAGGAGGAATAAAATCAACCTTCTGCTCAAAGCTCAGTGGGGTTAAAGACAATGGGAGTGGGGGTAGCAACCTGACAGCACACTGTGCCTAGCTCCCTTCCTTGGTCTCAAGATAGGGACCCTACCAAGCTATGGGAATCACACTGTAGCCACTCAGAAGGGCTGAGGTGACAGTCCTGCTTGGATCTTACTTCATGGCTCCATCTCTTCAGGAACAGCTTCACCATTTGTGAAGCAGAAAATGGGGTGCCTTCCTCATGGGGTCCCTATGAGGCCCTGAGATGAGGCAAAGGCCTTGGTGAACCCATAGGCCGAGTGAGGGCCAATCAGAGATGCGCGGCTCTCGGCAGGAGTTCCAAGCTGGAGCGCCGTGTGGTCACGGATCAAGAAGCACGAATTCCCACGGGTGTGCTGCCTCTGTCTCCACCCTCCCGTCTTTGAGAAATATGCTCCCGTGGAAACAAAGCGATGATCGGTACGGCAGATTTTGTTTCTGGAATAGCAATCTCTTCTTCCTGCTAATTTCCTGAGAGACTCAAGGATTCTTGTTATTTTTATTTAGACTAATGAGACTGCATGCTGGTAGGTAAAAGGGCACATTTTCTCTGTCTTAATAAAAAATAAAGACAAGGATGGAAAAATTTTAAATCCAGAAGGAAAGTAAAGATTTAAGATGAAAAGGTTACCCACCCCAATGTCCCCTTCTGCACTTAGTCCCTCTCTGCCCACAAACCTCACTCCCAAATGCCCTCCCTCCCACACAGCCCCTCCCCGAGACAAAATTAAGAGGCAATCAGGAGATAATCAAAAGTGGCTCCAAGTTTGGGCAGTAAATAGCTCCCATATGCTCGACAAAACCCCGACTGCAGAGACATCTACTCTTTGTTGAAAGTCAATTATTGCAATTAAACTCTACAGAGAGGCCTCAAATTTAATCAAATGAAAAGCTTCAATTTTGGGAGTTCGAATAAAGTGTACAAATGGAGATGGGTACTGGGCAGAGCATGTCCAGCTCTGGCTGATGTGATCAGCTGGAGCCCAGTGTGGTCTCCAGACAGCACACCGGGCTGGGCACCTTCGGATCTAATCATCTAGGTAAAGTACACCCATGCGTGCTCTTGAGTTCAATGGGAATGCCTGCTGTGTCATCAAAATCCTGACCCACTAACCAGGTCCTAAACATCTCACATGTTGGACCCCGTCTGGCATGGCTGGCCCTGCAGGGCTGCAGTCCTGACCCACTAACCAGGTCCTAAACATCTCACATGTTGGACCCCGTCTGGCATGGCTGGCCCTGCAGGGCTGCAGTCCTGACCCACTAACCAGGTCCTCAACATCTCACATGTTGGACCCCGTCTGGCATGGCTGGCCCTGCAGGGCTGCAGTCCTGACCCACTAACCAGGTCCTAAACATCTCACATGTTGGACCCCGTCTGGCATGGCTGGCCCTGCAGGGCTGCAGCCCCACCAGGTTCCCACCTCTGGTGGAACAGAGCCCACTACAGAGTTCCTGCACCATAAAGGCAGCTCCAGAGGATTTGATTTTCAGTTGTATAAAAGGCTTGGTGGAGACTGCCGAGATGAGACAAAGCCAAGGAGGAGCTGCTTCGGGAAGGGACAGCACAAAGCAGCTGTGAGGAGCACAGAGAAGGTTTGTTCAAGGTACTACAAGCTGACTGAGAGCATCAAAGGCTACTGGAAAATGAGCTCTAAGCCAGTCCCGTAACACAGAGGCGCTTCAGTCCTATGCCAGCTCCCCAGGCAGAGGTGGAATGGATAAAAGGGTTCCCATAAGCAGAGCGTGCTGGGTGAGCTGGTACCCTCCCTGGGCCAGATCAGGTGACCTCAGTGTTTCCGGTCAAACTGTAAAATTGTGTAACCTTGTCAGCAGAACAAGGATCTCTGTCATCAGGTAACAGCTGATAAAGGCTGGCTGTGCTTTCTCAGATAACATCTCACCAACCCTGCAGTCTTAATTTGGGATTCTCAGCTATGGACGAGTGGGAAAGAAGCCCTATAAAACCTGCAACCAGGGCTGTGGTGCTGCAGCACAGGCTCCCTGAGGCACCCAGCAGGAGCAGAAGTTTGGGGGGATGGGGGGTGTCTACACTAGCACTTCCCACAGGGGACTCTGTAGGGGAGAGATAGGCCTGGGGGGGTGTTGTTGGGATGAGCCCAGCTGATCTGAAATGGGACCCTCCCTCCATGGCAAGGAGTGAGGGACTTTCTAAGCTGCTGGGTGAGTCACCGCCAGGAAGAGCCTGGGTTTTCAGGAAACTGGCCTAGGATGGCAAGCACCCAGGCAGTGGGCTGGAGGAAAGCCTCCCGAGCCAGCGCTGGCTCCATCTACACTGATCAATCAAAGCAGAAAGCACAGGTTATTACCTCAGAGAAATGCAGGGTTTCAGGACCCCTGAAATTGAGAGTGAAGGAGAACGACTCCCCAGTGGCTTTGCATCAAAAATTAAACAGGAAACAGGCTCTGAGTATTTCATCATCTGCTTCCCCCGCCTGAAGCAAAGTGTAAATGTGTATTACTTATACTTTAGCCCCAGTTTTTGTTAGGCTTTGTTCCCTACCCTCCCCTGCTAAAAACTCAGCCTCTACATCACTACCCAAGGACATAATAATCAGATTATAAATTATTTATTCCAAAGGCTCTTTCCTGCCTACCTTCCCTGTGAGTTCCCTGGGGAAGTGTGTGCGTCTGCTCCTGCGGAGGGAGCAGGAGCCCTGAGCACTGCTGGAAGAGTTTCATCACCTGGGGTGGCAGGTGGCTGTGCCAAGAGCCCAGCAGTCATCCTTCAGTAGTGAGGCCCAGCTTGGCAGGAAGCCCAACTCCACAGTGGGCCACCTTCAGGTGTAGCTACAGGGTTGTAGAGGTGGGTGCTTCTTCCCTCTGGGTATTGGAGTTTGGCTCCCCAACCCTCTCTCCCTCCCTCCTTTAAGGCACAGGATTTAGGCTAGGGCAGGCCACTGAGGATAGGGACTACACATCCAGCCTCAAAGGGGGCTAGAGGTCATCAAGGGACAGGGTGGTGATGAGTCTGTCCTTCAAGCTCCTTGGAATGTGGCCCTGGCAGCTGGGGAGGGTATGGGGATGGTGGACCTATAGGATAGACAGGCACAAAGCTGAGATGAGAGACAGAAAGGCTTGTGGTCAAGCTCCTGGGTTCTGGGTTATAGCTGTATTTCAGATTCCTTTCAGGACACCCAATTCTTTTCAAAGGAAGGGGACACATTCGGCAGAGGGTTTCTATTGATCAAGGTGGTCTCTCAGAGGGAGCCTGGCTTACTCTACATCTACAGAGCAAAGGGACTTAGGCCAGGGACCAAGGTCTTTCTCTTCTCAGCATAAACATGTTATGAATCACTCATTCCAAAGTAAAGGTCACTACCAAGACCAAATGGCTTCCTGGATGGCTTCGTCCTCCTGGTCTACTGCACAGAGCCATGACGGAGTTACCTGGCTTCTCATCCAGTTTACTCTGAGCATAGCTAAGTGCAGGGAAAGGCTGTCCCCTGGAGGGTGCTTATGCCTCGAGACCTTGCATATCAGCCTACAGCTTGAGTGGACACCTCTCTGCTGCCTCATACTGCCTCAGGGTTTCCTAGTCTTTCAGAAGGTTTCCCGTGCTCAAACCACCAGGCTCATATGTGGTTGGGACTTCAGAGAGATTGCTTGGTGAGAACTATGCTCATGCAACTGGGATGCACATGGACATCCCAGTTGAGTAGAGGGAGAATCCAGAAACAACAGACCCACTGCCAGATGCTCATATATTGGGATTTCTTGTCGACAGCTGCTGAGAGACCATCCCATCAAATGCAGGCTGGGAGAAAAGCAACACAGAGGCCAGTGTCTGGGAAATACAAATAAAACCCCCCAGGGACCAGGAAGGAGGCAGAAGGCCCTTCACCCTACCCCACGTCCATCTCTCTTCCCTCATCGACAATTTTTTTGGTTCCAGACTAGACAGACACAAGGTGGGTCAGCACTCTGTGGATGTACAGGGGAAGGTAAAGGCCCCTCAGAAAATGGGTTTGTACCCAGAGCCCCTGATGTCCCTAGAGGGATGTTGGCAAGTGACACCCTAGCTTGACACTGAAGGGCTTATCCAAAGCAGCCTGGCGAGCAAGCCATGGCTGGGTCCAGGAGCCAACCTGGCAAAGGGACAGTGTTTTTGTAACTGCTAGGGAGCTCAGGACACCATTTAAAAAAACAGAAATGACTATAGCCTGGGGTAGAAGTAAGAAACCAGCCAGCCGGCCCCACTGAACCTTAGGGCTTGGTGAACGAGACTGAAAGCCCATTTCTCCACGTGTCTGGTAGCAGCAGACCTCTGAGAGCTGGGGTGGCAGTACTGGGCCAAGGAGAGATCAGCCAGGCGCTGCTGGTCGGGCCCATTCCCATCCCTAGAGCTCCCCATACCCCAGGAAACCCACTCCACTGAGCTAGCCCTGTCAGCTAGAGGCCTCAGTCCGCTCCCCAGCTACATGTAATCTCTCTTGGAGTGAAGCTCGACTCCACGCTGGCCGCCAGTCAAAGTGGCTTCACCGCGTAGATTCCAGTGCAGAATGGGACTAACTAGTGCTCCTTTTCAGCTCTGCTCAAGCTGCCACCGTCATTACTGAAAACCTTCCCCAGAGAAAACATGTATTAGAGGCACGTGACTCTCCTCCCTGAAGCCACATCTCACTGACTTCTGTAACAAGAACCTTCAACTATATTTACTTGGTACATCTCAACAAAGACAGGAGCCATGATGTCAGGCAAAAGATCTCAAGTTGGAGACTGCATAGGCTCAGGAAGGAGGGAGCATGGGTGAGGGCCCCACTCACAGCTGACAGCTGCGCACAGCTTCTGTGTGCCTAGGATGGCCGCTGTGCTGAGATCAGGGGTACATGCAGCCTGGCTCTTGACAGGCAAACTGCATGTGGTTCATGGATGTATTTAGTTTGACTCTTAGAACTCTTTAAAAAAAAAAAAAAATACTGCATTAGGAGTTGGGTGTGTTGGTGCACATCTTTAATCCCAGCACTCAGGAGACAGAGGTAGGTGGATCTCTAGGAGATGGAGGCCAGCCTGGTCTACGTAGTGAGTTCCAGGTCAGCTGGGGCTACAGGGAGACTCTGTCTCAAAAACAAACAAATGAACAAACCAACAACCCCCCAAAACAAACAAACAAACAAAGCAAACGGCAATCCCCAAAGCTGCATCAGCATCTCAAATCAGGTAACCGGCTAAAATCAGATGGCTCAGTAGTTAAGAGCACTAACTGCTTTTGCAGAAGATCCAGATTCCATTCCCAGCATCCACATGGGAGCTAACAACTACCTGTTAACTCCAGTTTCAGGGGATCTGATGCCCTCTTCTGACTTCTGAGGGCACTGAACAACACAGGTGCACCTACATATATGCAGGCAATACACGCATACACATAAAATAAAAACCTTTTTTTTTCCTTTTTTCTTTTTGAATCAGGGTCTCCCCGTAGCCCCAGCTGTCCTGGAACTCACTATGTAGACCCTGTCTCAAAAAACAAAACAAAACAAAAAAACAGAAACCAAAAAAAAAAAAAAAAAAAAAACCACCAAAAACAAAAACCAACCTCTCACTTGGGGGCTATGTATTGAAAACTGGATAGCTGTATGGCTTCTGGGAGTTAAGATGGTATTGGGGGCTACTGGCTGGGATCGACCACAGATGTAACCTGCCCTTGCCATGCCCATGGTCCATAGCCCTCCTCCCCTGGCTGTTCATTTGCTCTGCAGGAAAGATGTATTCCACACCTGCCTCATGGACTGTTGGGCCTCTCCAGGCTGTGAGAACCAACAAGTCACCCCAACCCTTCTCTTGCAAGGCCCATAGCATGTCTGCAGCTATGGGTTCCTAGCTCACATCCGGATTCAGCTAAGTGGCATGTGTACCTGTTTCTACATGTAGGATACACAGGCACCCAGGTACTCTTTGCCACTGAAAGGAACTGAGGAATTAATTGTGTCTGTGTGTGGGGGTGGGGGGGTGGCTGTCTAGAAGTCTAGTGCTGAGACCCTTTAACTTTGCTCAGATAGCAAGTTTGACACATGCCCTGGGAACCCAGTGTTTTTTACTACTGCATGCTTCTTTATTTTATTTTACTCTTATTTTTTCTTTGTTTTTGAGACAAGGTCTACAGGGAGACCCAGCTGGCTTGGAACTTGTTATGTAGACCAGATTGGCTTTGATCTCACTGAGATCTGCCTGCCTCTGCCTCATGAGCACTGGGATTAAAGGCATGTGCCACCACGCCCAGCTCTACATGCTTCTTGAAAAGCCATTCTTTATCTTCCAACCTCCAAATGAGGATAAGACGCAAGATCTTGCAAGGTCCAACTCAGAGTCTGTTTCTGCTGGTGATGTGCAGTCCTATATCTGGGCTCGAGTGGGACCTTGGATGAGGCTGTGATGTGGCTGACTCCCACTTCTCTTAATAGCCAACCCAAATCACTCCCTCCTGAACCTGCTGTTCACCCTGTATTAGCTCCTCTTCCCTCCTCTTCCCATCCCACCTCCCAGCAGAACAGAGCACCACAGGCCCCGCGGAGTCTGAGTCCTGGCTGCAATCACGGCTCTGGTGAACAGGTACCTGTGTGCCTTTGGACAAATTACATCCTTCTTGACCCTCAGTTTCCTGTGTGCAAAGCTAAGAAATTGAGGTGTGTTTCAGAGAAATGGTGAGTATCAGTCACACCATGTAGACTAGACTTCAGGGGAAGGGCCTGGCACCAATAGGTGTTAATTAAACAGCAGCCATCTTTCCCTCACTTGAATGCTGGCTTCTAAACCTGCATCCTGATGCTAGTCCCAGCTTCCAACTGTCCAATGGCTTTGCCCAAGGTTCCAAGAGCTCTGTCCACCTGTCCCACCTGTCCCTATTCTTTTCAGTACACAACTGCTGGCACCAACCACTCAGGTTCCCAGAGGGGGTTGCAGAGGTCCTGGTCTCCAGTCTCTTCCAGGCACTGGCTACAATATCCTCAGACACCAAATTCTGTGAATACTCAGAGGAAATATCTTCAAACTTTGGCCCTCATTGCCACTGTCTAGGTTAAGGTGCTCATCTCTCAGCTCTCAATAGTTTCTGCCCTGGATCCCTGTCTAAGCACCTGCAGAGCCCAACTGGGTAGGGCTTGCTCTCTGTGGGTGGTTCCCTCTTGATCCCAAACCCCTGCTCTTTCTGGTCCAACCATTCCCTCTCTGCCCCCAGACCCCTCAAAGGATTCTCTTTCTTTACATGCGTCTTCCTAAGATCAGAAAGCTCCTCCTACACCTTACCTTTACCTTTGTCTTCTGGTGAGCCATTTGGGACTTTGATACTACCTGGCAAGCACAAGGTCCTAGGTTCCATCCCCAACAACTCAGAAAAGAATAGGCAAAAATTATTTAAGATTAGAAGTCACAGGATGCTGGTCCTCTTAAGCTGGACCCCAAACTTAGATACTATGCACTGATCTCTGCTGGAGGTTCCAGCCTCCTGAAGTTTTGATCTCTGCAATTCCTGCCTTAAGAAGTATAGTACAGGGGCTGGAGAGATGGCTTGGTGGTTAAGAGCACTGACTGCTCTTACAGAGAACCCGGGTTCAGTTCCCAGCACCCACATGGCAGCTACAAACCGTCCTTAACTCCAGTTCCAGGGGAAACCAAAGCCCTCTTCTGACCTCCACGGTACTGCACGACACAAGTGCACTCACATACATGCAGACAATACACTCATATACATAAAATGAAAATAATAAAATATTTTTAAAAATTAAAACAAAAAAGAAGCATACCACAGAAACTTGCATCTGAGCCTCTGACACTTGGCAGAACGGTGGCACAAGAGAAGGGAACAGGTCCACTGCCCCAACTACCTCAGCCCAGGACTGGAAGCAACCACAGGACAGGAAACTGAGATCCAACAGAACCTCCAGGTTCAGGCCATGCATTGGGGTGAGAGAGGAAACCTCAGCCTGTCACCTATAATGCCCAGCCTAGAGCAGCTCATGGAGCCGTCAGACTGCACCCCACAACTTGTGCTCTGGATGGGTCTGTTGCTGTCATTTTACAGGGTCATGTCCTGGGTTTTCTTGCAGGACAGAATCTGTAGCGGAAGGGGTAGGCTCTATGAGGCTAGCTTGGGCTTTCCAGGGGTTAGGGAAGGCAGTGGGGGCCAAGCAGAGCAGTATTCTGGACTCCCCTGCCACAATAGCTACTGGGCTACTTCTGGTGCTCAGGGAAGAACGGAGACCAACACTACACGGAAGGCCACAGGGCTCTTTGTTAGGGACACTTCTCAGTGGATGTCAACTGCATGGAGGGCAGAGAGCATCACAATCCCTGATCCTCTTCACCAGGGCATCTTTCACCCTTCTTTAGTACCAATTATCTTACGTTCTGATAGGGTGCACCCGACCCTGTGTGTCAAAGCAGTCGAAATGCAACTACTAGTTCAATAAAATCCCCCGTGGCTGGGTGTTCCAACAACCCCACTGTCTGCACAGCACCACATACTGGACTCTGTCTAATGGACAAGGATGAATTTTAATGAGCTCTTCCCACATCATTTGAAAAATATCAAATGAGCTCAAGTCTAGGTATTAAACCTTGGGGAATTCTGCTCTAGTTACGGTTTTTTTGGGGGGTTTTTGACTTTTTTTTTTTTTTTTTTGAGATAGGGTCTCCCTGTATCCCCAGCTGGCCTTGAACTCACAGAGATCCACCTGTCTCTGCCTCCTGCCTGTCTCTGCCACCACACCCAGCTGCTAAGTTATTATCATGTGCAGAAATGCCCTCACCATAATGATCCAATTTCAAACAATAGCAGTTACTGTTTCAAGGATTAGGAACTCTCCAGACGGGCTTTAATTACAAAGGATTCTCCAACAGTTTCATGACAGCAAGCATCAGAGCTGCCTTGTCTGGTGCTCACTGCACTCTCTTCAGCCTTTTTCTGTGTCTGACAGAGACTATGGCACCGGGAGTAGTTGTCTCGTGACACAGGCAGCGTCAATTAATACACATCATTTATCATATATTTTGTATGGTAATGAAAAAAAAAAAAGAGTTAAGGCGGCTCCCCTTGTCCACACTCCATTGTCTCAGTCTGCTAAGGACATGCACTTCATTAGGAACACCCTAAGGTCCCTCTGTTATCTCCCAGAAGGCCCCATCAGTCATAGTCCTTGTTCTCTTAGATCTGCTTAACCAGACTCCTCAGGGTGGATCAGAGCCAGGTGCAGGACAAAGTGCACTGGCTAAAGAGAGGTGTAGGGGTGAGGAAGAGGCACAGAGAGGTGAGGGGGACAGCAGGGCAGCAGGAAGCCGCAGAGAATCAGCAGATGGCAGCCAGACCCTGAGAGCAGGAGCAGAGTCAGGGAACCTGACTCAGTAAGGTGTGGACCTGAGTCAGTGGTTCTGGTTCTGGAGACAGGTCTCAATGCAGGGAAACACCACAATGACCGTCCCGCTGCCAGGACAGGCGCCGCCAGCTCCTGCTCACCTCGTATGTCCAGCCGGAGAGAAGAACATGGGGCTCTGATCTGGTGGGGGTCGGGGGGTGGGGCTAGCTGACACATGGGCATGAGAAACGCAGACTGCCACGTGGGTTCTGGAGCTGGCACAGAGCCTCGCCTGGTGGCCTTTGCAGGCAGCCATACCACTCTCTGTTCACTGAGACCCCACTGCTTCCATCTGTCCTTCCCACTGTACCCAGATACCCACAGCCTCCAGCTCTTCAGTGCTTAGGGAATGCTTCACTCTTGCAAGATGGTCGTTAAATGCAGAGACTCGGATGGGAGCCTCCAAGGCTTACTGCTTGCTGAGTTCCACCCCTGGGTATAGAGGACTTGTGAATTCTGATAGGCAGGATATGGCTGGCTGGTGGTCATCTGCCTGTGACGGGACAGTACCCCCATCTGGCTGGAACCCCATTTCTTTGTTCACAGAGATGTAGGGGCCCATACACAGGCTTACAGGAGGATGATCTCTAGCAGCTGGAAGAAGCCATGAGTCTGGTGGGATGCTGCCTAGAGGACTTACTTGCAGAATTTGGGACATGGTGGTATGTGCTGCTATCAGTAAGCAAGCTGTGCAGCAGCAGGCCATGAAGACCTCCTCAGCTCTGTTCTGACTCCCAAACTTCTGTGCAGGAATGCTTGGACGTTGGGTCTCTTACTAACAGCATGTCCACCAGAAGACAGCCTATAACGCACATGTAATTTTGGACTGAGAATGATTTCTTCCAGTGCAAACCTTTCTACCTTTGGAAATTTGCTCCTTGGGCCTTCGAACTCCCTGTTCTTTCAGGACGCTATGACTTTTCCATATTTATTCCTTACAGTGAGGCCAAATGACTGGCTGAGTCATTTCCTCATGGTCTTGTTAATAGCCTTTGCTTGTGGTATGGGCTTAGATTAGGAAGGAGAATCCGTGGCGTACAGTGTGGCTTTGCCTGCTGAAAGCATGCCCCTCCCCCACTCTCTCAGAAGGTAGCTCCAGGCCTCTCTGGTGGGGCCCATACACCCACCAGATACAGACCCCTGCCTCCTGTCAGCTAGCTCCATCCTGACTCTGTCACCTGAACTTTCCACCAAATATTACTTTGTTGTGGTAACGGAAAGTTGACTGATACAGAAACCACAGATTAGGAAGAAACCAGACATCTAGATATGTTCCAATTCAGACCAAAGCACATTAGTTTATGTTAGGAATATTACTAACATAAGTAGCAGGTACGTGATCAACAGGGACAAAAGGGTGCAGTGTGGTATGCACAGGAGCTGGTGGTGAACACAATGGTTCTAACTTTTTTTTTCCCCCGGAGCTGAGGACTGAACCCAGGGCCGTGTGCTTGCTAGGCACTCTACCACTGAGCTAAATCCCTAACCCCAATGGTTCTAACTTTTAGAGCAATTCTGGATGTCCTTCACAGATTCGGGGCATCTATCTGCCTTCTTAATACAAGCATCTAAAAGGCCTGAAGCCCTGTGCAGGTAGGTACGACTCTGCACAGGGACTTTCTTTACTGATATGACCAAATACCTAACAAGAAGCGACTTGAAGGAAGGGTTTCGGTTAGGGAGGGGTAAGCTCCATCACAGTGGAGAAGGCGTGGGAGCAGGAATCACAATGTGTCCAGCCAGGAAACAGAGGGTGGACAGGAAGTGGGGCCGGTTATAAAATCTCAAGGCCCTCCCCAGTGAACCGTTTCTTCCAGCAAGGCTCCACCTCCAAAACGTTTTAGAACCTTCCAAATCAGCACCAGCAGCTGGGGACCAAGTGTTCAGATACATGAACCTATGGGGAACAGTCCACATTCAAACCACAAGAGGCTCCGAGCTGGGGAATGTAGGGACTAGGCTGCCGACCCTCTACCTACAAAGGCTCTCTGCAGACCCTCCCGGAGAAGACCTAGCCTTCTGTGTGTACATCTCCATCTCCATCTCCAGTGTGGGGCCATACCTCACCAGGGCACTCCTGTAGTTCCTCGTAGCTCATACTGCCACAGCGGGGAGCATGTCACTAGGCCCCCAACCAGAGCAGCACTGTCAGACCAAGACACTTACCACATGGCATGCATATATGTCGGTGGGAGTCGTGGGCTGCTTACTGGGGTGCAGTTATAGGACCTCATGATCCTTTCTGCCAATAAAAAATTCCGAAACAGACTTGCCACCAGCAGGTCCTGTCGGAAGAGCTTTTGGAAGAGATCTGAGGCAGATAAAAGATAACAAGGAATTTTCAGTGACTTGTGCTCAGCATTTGGAGTAAAACATACAAACTTTCTTCCATTAAAAATTATTACATGAGCCAGGCATGGTGGCGCACACCTTTAATCCCATCACTTGGGAGGCAGAGGCAGGCGGATCTCTGTGAGTTCAAGGCCAGCCTGGACTACATAGTGAGTTCCAGGACAGCTGGGGCTACAGGGAGACCCTGTCTCAAATCAACAACCACAACAAAAAATTACTAAGAAGTTGAGACCAACACACACATGGATGGATCTATATCTATATCTATATCCATATCTATCACATATATGAACAAACACAAAATCCCAACCAACCTATAAACAAAGTACACATAGTTTTATAAGAACAGTTTTGGTTTCAATAACTAAGGACAGTGTCAACACTCAGGCAGAAAGGTGAGCCAGGAAAGTCCATGGAGCTCAATACCTGCCATGGTTCTAAGCTCCTGGCCCTTGGTCACCGCACCTACATCACCATGGCTGGCCCACCTTAGGTCCTTGCCATCTCCTTTCTATTTCCCGCCCCATCAGTTCCCTCACTTGAGAGAACACCGACCCTGTTTGACTTCTCTCAGTGTCAAGCCTTCCCTGCATGCCCTCCCCCAGCAGCCAAAGTCTCACCCCGAGGGAGCACATTCCAGGCAATGGTGTCTGTGATGGCTGTGAAGATCCAGTTCAGCTCACCCAGAGGAGTCCTCCTGTCATTCAGCCGGCCAGGAATCCTAGACAAGACGGTGGTTTCATTAGTGCTGCCATGGCAATTGAAATAGGCAATGGAGGCAGGAGATGTGGTAAGAGATTGTGAGGGAGAGGAAAAGCCTCAGATGGGAGGGAAGAGGGGCTGGATGTGTGGCTGGGAGGGCCTCGTGGAGGTCCCGACATCTCCACAGAGAAGTCATGCAGGCCCGCACCTCAGAGGTTCAGCCTCCATCTCTCCTCCTCCTCCAAGGTAACACACTGACAGTTTCTCTGGCTACTCCTAGGCGTAGGGACCAAACGTAGCTGGCGGCATACAGCTGCACAGTTCCACTGTAGCATAAGCTCTTGGCTGGGCTTTAAAGATAGCACATGATGGGGCTGGAGAGATGGCTCAGCGGTTAAGAGCACTGACTGCTCTTGCAGAGGACCCGGGTTGGATTCCCAGCACCCACATGGCGGCTACGAACCGTCCGTTTTAACTTCAGTTCCAGGGGAATCCGACACCCTCTTCTGACCTCCGCAGCACTGCACGACACGGGTGCACTCACATACATGCAGGCAATACACTCATATACGTAAAATAAAAATAAATAAAATATTTTTAAAAAGGTAGCACATGACGTGCCGTTAAGGGGTCTGTAACGCATTCCACAGTCCTCCTCACAGCCTCCTCCTGGCTCTGCTGCCATGGAAGTGCCTTGCCAATCTGCAGGTCCTACCTGGTAACATCTACTTACCTTGCAGTCATTCAATAACTAGTTCTGAGTACCTAGGACACAGCCCTGCAACAGGGCTTAGCACTTCACAGAAGCCCTGCTCCCGTGGAGCACCATCTAGTGGAGGAACAGATGAGAACAAACAGTGCCAGGTGGGGCAGTTTGCAGACAGAAGGCAGGGCGGGGGAAGGAGGCAAGAGGGCTTCTGTGGGAAGAGGCCAGAAAGACACACTGAGCACTCACCCAGGAGCAGAGACCAGCATCCTGCACAGGGGCGTGGTCCCATGGCTGTGCAAAGCCCTAAGGTGTGGGCATGCTTCTTTCTGCTCTGCAGCAAGCTTATTTTATCTACTAGGTAGCAAGTTTAATTATATCTGACTAGAAACTCTTTTTTCCCCTCCCAGAAGGAAAATGTTCACAGTAATTTGGTTTAGAGAATAGAGTGTGATTCCTGCTATTTATAAGATTGGACAGATTAATAATTCCCATTATAGTCACCCATTTGATGGCACTGTCGGTACAAATAACACTCCAAGAGGCCGAGCCTCAGCAACAGTGCGGAGCAGAGCCAGGCTGCCACCTTTTCATTTAGGAACAAAAATACTTCCTTGACTTCAAGAAGGCTTAGCGATAGGACACGAAAAATGGCAGCTGTCTTTCCCAAGTGAGCTGACTCCTATTACCTGTGAAGATGCTTTGCATAGAGCCACAGTGCTGGCCACACAGATGTCACAAATGCCATCTTAACTGGCTCTGTGGGGGCCACTAAGGATCCCACTACTGAGGAGAAAGCAGATGCAAAGCAAAACGCGGCACAGGACGGTAGAGGCTGGAGCTTGCTCCCTCTGTGTGAGGCTTTCTCCTCACTTGCTCTCTCTTCAGCATGAAAGGTAACCACATGGGGGACATGTGTGTATGGTGGCCAGGCTGCCCACCGTGGCTCTCTGTGAAGGACAGGGACGGGTGGGAACCACACGGGAAAGCAGGCGCCCACTCTCCCCCAGAGCGTCTCCTCATGAAGCGATGTAGGGCTGGGTGCACCCACCATGGAAAAGGCACTTCTTCACGGCCACACACAAGCTGTCCAACACGGCTCTTTATCCAAGCTCTCGAGAGGGCCCGAGAGCCAGAGCATTCTAAGGCTGCTGCCTGTAAGACATGTGTCACTGGGAAATAGACAGGAAGAGGCATAAGTGTCCCTGGGCGGACACGGAGGCTGGAGACATTCTCTTGTGCCGTAGCTCTGCTGAAGAGAAACCGTAAACGCCTGACAGGATTATAAATAACAACGCTCAGCAGACATTGCACCTTTCAGAGCTTAAGAGCCCCATGAAATGAGCTGCTACCTTCTTCATCAAAGCAGTTTGGAGGAAGAACACAAGTCACCAGGCTAAAGTGCGTAGCCCAGAGCATGCAAGGATCAAGATACTGTCTTTTCAGTGTGATTGTAGTTCTCCTGGACTGCCCTACTATTACACCAACTACAAGAATGGGGTTCCCCAAACTTCCGTCCTTTTCAATGGATCACCAGGATCTACTGGAAGCTGTTTCCTATATGTGGCTACTTACTACAGAGAAATAGAGACCAGATCAGCCAAGAAGAGATCACAGGACATTGTCCAGGAAACACCAAGCAGAGCTTCTATGTTCTCTCTCCATGAAATCTGGACAGGCCACCTTCCTGGGACTGTTGTGACAACATGTGCAGAGCACCACCAACCAGGACAGTCGCCTGAGCTTCAGGGACAGGGGTTCCAGTGGCCTAAATGACTGAGCTTGGCCTTCAGTGTGACTGACACCATGGGACTCATAGAACACATACTCAGGCTGGTCCTCCTGGTGTGGCGAGCCCCATCTTAGGACTGCCAGTGTGGCCAACCCTTGGCCTCACAAAGACACAGATGATCTTGAAAAAGTGGGGATAAAGGCCAGGCACTCTCTTTGGGAAAGGCTGAATGTCACGCCTCCACTTTCCAATTACCCTGCTCAGCACAAAAGCACCCTCTTCCAGAGAGATCTCAGGCCTTCACCTTTCACAGTCCTAGGCACAGGCTGCCAGGGCAAAGAAAGCCTCCCCTTGGATGGGCAGATCCCAAGGTGAGTGACTGGCAAACATCCACAGTGTGCCCAGTTCTTCCAGCAGAAGGTCTGTCATGCCGGTCAACCTGGCCCTCTTCTAGCAACAAGCATACAGTGGGAAGCTCCATGTCACGCCACTCACAGAAGGCCGTGCCACTATGGCAGCCTGTGGGAACAGTGGCCAGTCACAGTGGGTATGGCACATTCTTGGCTTCTAGTGGCTTCAATCCTAATCCAGAGACTTACCAAAGGAGACACAGAATGCACCAAGATGCACAGTGCAGGTTTACTATAACTGTGACAAGTCAGAAGCGGGCTATGTGACCAGGACAAGAGAAGTGACTAAATTGCAGGACCACCAAAGGGAAATGGCTACAGCCGCTTCATGCTTGTTTACCGACATGTAGTATAATAGGGAGATGTGTGCTTCGTAACAATAAGCAAAGGTGAAAGTCAAATACAATGCAGCCAACACTCCATAAAACACGAGCAGCAGGACAGGAAGACCTAGTGCAGAGTGGGCTGCTCTTCCTCCATATCTGACACAGTCGATAAGGACACCCCCACTCCAGCCCCAGAGAAGGAACACCAACACTCAGTTCCGTTTGCTCACCCTCAGCCCTGGTGGCCCTAGGAAGGTGAGCCCATCGTGGCAGCACCCTGGGGCTGGTGCCTAGTACAGCAGGAACCTGAGGGTGACAGGCCAGTGTTCCTGGAAGAGGTGCAGGGCCTGTCAGAACCGAGGAAAGACTGTCCAAATCTGGAGAGTCACCAATAAGAACCCACATACCTAGAGTCAAGTGAGGCCATCACAGCGCAAGTTGCATTCCTACACTTGGCCTCTGGGGCATGTGCGCAGGAGGATGAATTCCCACGAGTGAGAAGCTACCCACAAGATGCCCCATCTCAGCTCCATTGCAGGACAGCCACCAAGAGCAGGGGCTGCGTTAAGGGTCTGCGTGTGCTTAGTTGTGTTGTAAAACTCTCCATGTGTGACAATTAGCGCTAGAATCTCACACAGCATTCTGAAAACCCCATCTTTCCTGAGCTCAGGGCTCATCATGAAAATACAGGCAAGGCATCTGCCTCCCTGTTCCAGATGGATCTAGGAATCATTCAGAAGGACTGATCAATGGACCAATTGTCCAGTTAGTAAGTACTGATGTGGCTTCCGGCTCATTTACAGAAAGGTCCTTCTTGGGGCAAACAAAGGTGGAATTCTGTCAACTCACTTCAGGTGCTGTCTCTGTACCTGATCGGGAAGCTGGGAGGTGGTCTGGAGCCTTGTGGGTTACAGCAGAACCCGGAAGGAACTGGGCAGCTGTAATGCCCTGCTTGTGACTCCACCCGACTTGGGAAGCTTCTCTGGGCCCCTTGGAAGTCCATTAACAAGCAGAGGGCTCTTTTAAAATTTAACTTCTCAGTGTTAATCAAGGACGAACTTTATGTGGAAAGTGATGATGGGACTGAAAGATGAGAAGCCAAACTCTAGTCCCAGCTGTGCTGTGGCTGGGCAACTTCTGCATCCTGTGTCTCTGCTCTGAGTCACGAAAGCTAACCTTATGTGCGACACAGGACTAAAATAAAATGGGTCACACTTACACAGCAGGTGCAGCAGCAGTCAGATCCCCCCTGGCAGGGGTGCGCCGCCTCCTCAGCTCCCTCCTGCTGCTGTTGCCTCATTCCCATCTTCCCCCAGACACTGCGCTCCCCTGCAGCTTTCTGTCTCCTGCCAGGACTCATCTCCCTCGGCTCCAACACCCAGGCTACCACTGGTGACCACCTGCTGCTACACGGCCTCCGCTCAACGTCTTCATTGCCAGGTGCGAGAGGACCTCAAAGTGAGACCAGCTCTGGGATGGCCACCACCTCTATCCCATGGCCCTCACCACACCTCTGCAGTCACTCAGCGAGGCTCTCTGTCCACCCTGTCCCTGAGCCACCCCTGTTCCACCCAGTTGGCAGGCAGACCCTGTCGCATCCTGTTATCCCAGGACTTCATCCCAGTTCAATGTCTGAGTGTTTCATTGATTTCCTTGTCCTCTGGTCTCTTCTGGTCCTATCGGTTCAGTTCTATGAGCATCCTGCCAACCCGGGTCTCACTAGCACCTACCCTTCCTGTCTGCTTCCCACACAGGGACTGCACAAGTCTGCCTTTCATAAAACTGTGCTGTTTAGCCACGCCCTGTCCCTCACGGGAAGGAAGAACACCTTCACAGATCGGGCCTTGGTCACGAGAAGTGTACAAACTGATGTGCAACTCTGAAGGATGAGCAGGGCACATGGCCAGTCTGAACTCTGACACCTGAAGGATGAGCAGGGTACATGGCCAGTCTGAACTCTGACACCAGACAGATGGGGGCTTAAATCTGGCCAGTGACTACCCGGTGGCCTTGTGCTGGCTGTCTGACCTCTCTGAGGCCTGGTTTTCAACACCAGACTCCACAACTACCTCTTCCCCCAACACTGACTGGCATTCCTGCCATGTGTCAAATGCTGTTCATGGGTCGCCCTCCTGGTGAATCCAACAATCTTCCTTGCAGGAGCCTCCCAGGGGGTGTTCTTCCCACTCCCACGTATAGAACGGGATCGGAGGCTTCATAAGAGTGCCTCCTGCTGGCATAGGAGGAGGTGGTGAACAACTGGACAAAGTCTGACTCACGAGCTGTCTGTTAAGGTCCCGAGGACCACGCACAAATGTGCACAGGCTACAGGAGGTGAGGCTCTGCATGCGAGGCTGCTGGTGCCCAAGTCTCTCAGGCCTTGGAAAAATGAAGACCTAGCCCTCCCAACCACGAAGGCCCCTTTGTGCTCTCGTAATGCTGACCTTTAAATGTGCTCAAATGACAAGGTGAACAACAGCAAGCTCCCCTTCTCTGCTTCTGGTGTAGACTTAGTCACTGCCCCTGGCTGTAGTCCTCACCACCTGCCCTCCTGCCCCTGAAAACTAATTCTAACACGGTCTCCTGCCCTGCTTTCTGGGCCCCTAGCTGAATCTGCAAATGCTGCTCCTGGCCCCACAGACTTCTGGACACAATGCACAGGGCTATCGACCCGTTCAGATCACTGGCCAGCTGGAACTCTGAGACACATGAGGTCTGCTCCATCACACCTTGCTTGTTGTTCTTCCCAGCTCTCTTGACCACACACAGAACCACTCAGGGCCAGCACTGCTACCTTCTCCTCAGCAAGGCCACACGCCATAAGCCTCTGTGGACACTCTTCACACAAGACCCACTCACTTGTGCTCCCTAGTCCTAGACCAAGTGCAGTTCACAGCTCCTCTGAGACTCTGCTTCTGCCTGGGGATGCTCCACCACCCAGGCCTGTCTACTCCAATTCACACCATGTAAGCTCAGGCCCCTCTCAGGTCTCAGCCCAGAATGCTGCAAGATTCCTTACTGTCCAGTGCAGGGGCCCTTAGGCGCCTCTACCTTAAATCATAAAGGACAGCAGCACCTGTGGCTGTAGAAGAAAGGGCAGAGCATTTCCCAGTCCTGCCTAGACACACTTGCCAGGGCACAGTCAGGTCTCTGAGGGGCAGAATCAAGGCTTCTGACCAATATACTCAAACAAAAGTTTCCCATGTGACTTCAAAACTGAATAACTGCTCAAGTTGATGGCTAAGCTTGTGAAATCTGCCGCCAATCTCCTGTTCCATGTTCCCTCTCACTGGGTCCAGTATCACATCACACAGTGCTAGAAGCACCAAACTTGGACTCTACTTGTTTGTGTATGCTGCCTATGTCCTTTCCGGGGTCAGACTCTGGCTCCCCTGGGGCCAATTCCCATTCATTGTCGAAGTAGTTCCATCCGCCCTGGACATGACAGCTTAGCTGAGCTCCTGCGTAAGCTGGCCTGATTCATAGCCCACGTCCGCCTCCGAACGTCTCTAGCACTCTTTGAAGCCCTCGCTTGTGTCTTTTTATTAGTCACTATTGCTCCCCCATGCTAATTTGCTGTATAACTAGACAATAAATTCCTATGGGCAATGACTTTCTTTCCTCGATATGTATCAATCTCCTTACAGTTTTTGGCGGCCTGCTAAGCACACTGCATAATCTCAGCAGCCCACAAACCCGAGTCATGGAACTTCTCCTTGAAAACGGCTGCTCCCACACATGCCCAAGACTCCCAGCCACCCGGTGGAGAGAATCCCAAGGCAGTGTGGCAGCCAGGATAGGGGCAGGGTGGGAGCCAGGTTAAGTGCCACTCTCCAGCGCTGTGCACTCAGGGTCCACTTCAGCTCTTGCGGTGAGGCCTCACATTTCGTGGGCATCCCAGAAGCTCCCGGTTGAGCAAGGCTGAGGACCCTACCCCAGGAGGGCACACTCTGCACAGGCCTGCAGCCCGGGTCAGATCTACTCTGCACAGGCCTGCAGCCCGGGTCAGATCTACTCTGCACAGGCCTGCAGCCCGGGTCAGATCTACTCTGCACAGGCCTGAAGACCGGGTCAGATCTACTCTGCACAGGCCTGCAGCCCCGGTCAGATCTACTCTGCACGGGCCTGCAGCCCGGGTCAGATCTATATAGAATCCAACTTCTTCTGTGTCAGCTAGTTTGAATTACCACCTCGTCACAGTACAGAATCACCTGGGAAGGGAGTCTCAAAGGAGGAACTGCCCAGATTAGGTTGACCCATGGGCATTTCTGTGGGGGACTGTCTTATGTTCCTTGATGCGGGAAGAGCCAGTCTAAAAGTAGGTGGCACCATTCCCCGGGGTTGAGTTCTGGCCTGATTAGAGATGAATCCAATAGGTGAGGCAGGCATGCATTTTCGTCTGGATATGACGCGCTGCTTCAAGCTCCTGCTGCCCTGATGTCTCTGCTGTCATGGGCTGTGACCTGGAACTCTGAGCTAAATAACCCTTCCTTCTTTCAATTGCTTCTGTTGAGATACTGTATCACAGCAACAGGAAATGAAGTTGAGACACTACGTAATGAACTGTATCCATTCCGACTGCCTGGTATCTGCACTCCAGGAAAACCAACGGGTGCAGCTAACTCCTGCATTTCTCTTCCCTGAATTATTCTTCTCCCCATCCGCTCTTTCACCAAACACACTGCCATAACATACTGTCACCCTGTGTTCAGAATGGTACCCTGTCTTCCTGGCTCAGGGTCAGGGATGAGACCTTTACCAAGCACCCCAGGTTCGCATTCTCTCCAAAGATCTTGCCCCGGCTGCTCCTTTCATCACCAGGGCCAGCCAGGCTGCCACAGAGTGCTGCAGGTGTCTGTCTGAACTACTCTGCAGCCCATGCTGTCCTTGTCCAGGCTCAGGGCTCTCTTAAGAGCAGGGCTAAGCTCTCCACTGTGCTACTCTCACGAGTGGCACCAATGTACCTGCTCACAGTGCCCATGTGTGTTTGGATGAGCCAACGTGGAAATCACAACTGAGGGATCACCATGCTTACACGTACACTAAGCATTCAGCAAAACCCCACAGCTTCCAAGAAAATGGCACAAATCTCATTAAAAATGCTCTGATTCTCATCAACAAAAGGCCAAGAAGGTGACACAGACAAATCAAACCCCACCACCCAAGATCCACTAGAAACGCTCTGGTGCCTGTCCCTGTGGTCATCTCTCCATGTACAGCACCAAACACACTGACACAAGCAGAGAGCTTACTCTGTAAGAGGCTACAGCTTGCTACAGATACCCAGATACACCCAGGAAACAGTCTGGAAGGATCTACACTGCAGTGTTAAAACTTTGGCAGGCTGGAGATTATGAATGATTGTTAATCCCTTTGCTTATGTGTGTTCAATAATGTATCTGCTGAAAACAGTCTACGCAACAAAGAAATATAAAACCTATTTTTATTTCTTTCATGAAAGAAGCAATAGTTCTGAAAAAGGAAGACAATTTGGGCTAGAGAGATGGCTCAGTGGTAAAGAGTACTAGTTGCAAAACCGGGCGTGGTGGCGTACTCCTTTAATCCCAGCACTCAGGAGCAGAGGCAGGCGGATCTCTGTGAGTTCAAGGCCAGCCTGATCTACATAGTGAGTTCCAGTACAGCTGGGGCTACAGGGAGACCCTGTCTCAAAAAGACCAAAAAAAAAAAAAAAAAAAGAGTACTAGTTGCTCTTGCAGAGGACCTGGGTTCTATTCCCAGCACCTACATGGCAGCTAACAACTGTCTATAACTCCAGTTCCAGGAGATCTGATGCCCTCTTCTGGCCTCCATGTGCACTGCATGACACGGGTACACTTACATGCAGGCAATACACTCAAACACATACAATAAAAATAATAAAAAAGATAATTTAAAAATGGCATTATTTTGCAAATTTATAGCATGGATTAAGTTCAATTAAGGTAAGGTGCACCTTTACCTTTTAAGTAACTAATGTGAATGTTGGAAAAATTTGGACTAGTTCACTTAATACAAATGACTCATTACTTGGAAATGCTCCCTGACAAGGATCATAGGACGTGAAACGTAGCAATTTCCTTGAAAACAATTCTTCTGAAAATCAAGGTCGGTGAACAATGACTGAATCTTGAGTAGGGCAGAGCTCTCTACCAGACCATGTTCTGCAGAGTGGGGAGTGAGGGGTGCTCACAGAGCCATGGGAAGGAGTCCGCAGGTATGAAGAATCCCATTAATGGGTGCACCACTGAAACCACACATCCACTTCCTCAGTCCTCATGATGAGTAACACTCACGATGCCAACCTGAGATGAAGAGCGGGGCTCATTTGCTAGACTAGACTACGAGTGTCGGAGACTTGTGAAAAATCTTCTGTAAGCTAAACATCCTCCTGAGCCACAGCAAACTACACACCTAATACTCCTTTCCAATGGTTCCCTTTGTAAAGTGGCATATAACCCGGACATACGCTGTACTGTCTGCTCTTCACAGTGCTAACACTCCAGTCATTCATAGAGGTCACAGTCACAGTCCAGTGAGTGCTCATGAACCTGCGGTTTACAATGTGACCCATGAACCAGTGTGAGGGTGTAGGACTGCAATGTCAGCAGGACTGTAGGCACTACCTGGCAGAAGGCAGAAGAGGGGAAAGGACTTGGGGCTGTGGGGTCACGTTTCTTTACCACACAGGGGCCTGTGATGTTGAGCTGTGGTTTCCAATGCTGTTCTGGTATGCTCCCCCCCGCCCCCAAAGCAGACACTGGAAAGGTGTTATCACAGTGTATACTCAGTCAGGCCCTAAACAAAGTGCAGGTCTTGGGGTACATGCCCCCCCATATTGCTAAGGATTGATGCCACCTAACAAAGTGATGATTCACACCATCTTGCCAAAAACAACTAAGAGGATTATGCATGTACTGAAGGGGTGTGGTAGTCAGCTTTCTGTCATAAGAGACACCTGAGAAGATCAACTTAAAAAGAAAGGTTTGCCAGGCATGGTGGTGCATGCCTGTAGTCCCAGCACTTGGGAGGCAGAGGCAGGCAGATCTCTGTGAGTTCAAGGCCAGCCTGGTCTACATAGTGAGTTCCAGGACAGCTGGGGCTACAGGGAGACCCTGTCCCAAAAAGACCAAAAAAAAAAAAGAAGAAGAAAGGTTCACAAGTCCATATGTATAGCTAAAGGCTACATAACAAGCAACAACGCCAGATAGGAGATACCTTCTTTTGAGTTGTTGGCCAGGGTGGCCCAAGGGACCTCCAGACAGTAACCCAGCATAGAACTGGGAAAATGAACAGCAGACCCCAACCTTATCTAAAGGAATATTGACAATCAATTATCGATTGCTGCTAGATGAGGAACAGGTGACCCTCCTAAAACAAAGACCTCTAGATAGGCTGACTAGATTCACCAGATGGACAAGTAGTGAGGAATGGCTGGGGGTGCCGACAACATAACAGACAGTAGCAGGGATAACAGAGCATAAGGGCTCTAGTTGGGGGAGGGAGGCTATGGGAGGGTGCCATCTGGGAAGTGGGTGTATAGTTGAATAAGATAGTTTGGGATGTTCTGTGTGACACACACACACACAGACACACACACAGACACACACACACACACACACA
>NW_008328704.1:1348933-1354098 GCF_000622305.1 Nannospalax galili
GTGAACCTAAAAATTTTATAGCCACTTTTGAAAGAGATGTATCTTTGCTCTGGAAACTGTTATTGAGTATGGTAAAGCTGTAATGAAATGCTTCTTCTAAAAAAATTTTTTTAAAAAAAGAAGAAAGGTTTGTCTTCAATTAGACAAATACATCTATACACCTAAGGACACAGACACCGCAACTTGCCCCCTTCTTCAGACAGTAACCCCTTCACCAGGGTCTTAAGACCACCATTAAAACCCAATTATTTTCTAGGGCCCCATCTCCAAATTCCAGCACATGGGATTTTTAGGGCTTCAACATAAGAATTTTGAGAGTACAGTTAACCCAGGCCAGACAATGGTAAGAGACACAAAGCTGAATAACTCCAAAGAATGTCTAAGTGTGTGGGGACCTAAAGGCCCCACCTTGCATAGGTCAGAAAGGAAGTTACTGGGGGCGCGGCCTGGCTTGCTTTTTAAGTCTGAAGAATACTTCCGCACTGCTGAGGAGTGTGTGATCAGTGCGTGAGCATCCTTAAGATACACCCTGGGGGGGTTGTTCCAGGTGCCTTTTAACACCTGCAATAAAGAGTCCCTGCTTGACTAGACTCCCTGTTGCACCTGAGTGTCCCCGGGTAATGGGGGCGGTGTGGGCTGGCGAACGGCATGCTTACTCATCCCCAATCATCACCTCCCCAGGGGGTCGCTGGTTTGAACCCCTGGCATAAGTGCGCACAAGTAAACCTGCGAACCGTTAGCAAGGGAAACCTTAAATGAAAAAGAAAAAAAGCAAGAGTGGCCAGGTGTGGAGGTGCACGCCTTTAATTCCAGCACTCGGGAGACAAGGACAGGTGGATCTTTGTGAGTTCCAGGCCAGCCTGGTCTATATTGCGAATTCCAGACTAGTAAGGGCTACACACTGGGATCCTGTCAAAAGAAGAAACAAAAAAAAGGCAGGGCCAGGAGAACCCCTCCTCCACAAACACCACACCAATCAACCAGAACTGGGCATCTGGCCACGCCAGCAGTAGGCAGCAGCCACAGGGCGCTACTAAGAAGGCGCTCTCTGGGAAAGGCAGCCTGGGCTGAGCTGAGTTTTGGAGATCGTGCCCTGAGAGTGAGGAATAAGCATACAGACCATTATAAGCCTCAGTAGAATGGAGCAACGCATAAAAGTGGCACAGGAGCACCAAGTGCGAGTCACCAGAGGAGCCAAGATGTGTTAACGCTGGATAGCAACACAATGTAACAATGAACAGAACCAGGGGGTTAATTGCGCTTCAATAATCATGACTTTCTGTCATCTCAACAGATGCAGGAAAAGTGTTTAACAAATTTCAACACCAATTTACGATTTAAAAAAAAAAAAAAGCCACTCCAGAAAACTAGGCGTCCCAGGGAACTTCCTTACTGAGAGTGAACACCCATGGAGAGCATGTAGCTCACATTCTGCTTAATGACGTGACACAGATGCTTCCCCGCAATTAACCCTTGTGTCAGGGCTTGGAAGCCCAGTTTTATTGCCTCTAGTTAACACTGAACTAGAGGCATCACATAGTTCAATAAAATAAGAAAAAGAAACTAAAGGCAAAAAGGTTGGAAAGGGAGAAGTAAGATTGTGTGCACTCGTAGAGTCATGATCACACAGACGACCTCATGGCATCTGCAGAACCCTCAGACCTGGTGAGTGAGTCTGGCAGGTGTAGAGGGAGTAAGGCTGTTATGCAAAATCGATTAATTTCTATGTGCAATCCAACAATTAGAAACGGAAACTGTTTTAATAAAACGAACGCAAGGTGTGCAGCTGAGACTGCAAAGCACCAAGGCGAGTAGCGCCCATGTGCCAACGCTGGGGAGAAGCCAGTACTGGGAGCCCTCAGGAAGAGATGTGCAAAGTAGACAAGGACCACCACAGGGCAGGGTGGGACAGAGCCTTAGTGCCCAGTCCTGGGTTTGGCTATGGGACTCGCGTCTGCCGGGGCACAGCCCACCTTTGTCCATGCTAAGTCCCCTCCGTGTGAGGACCACTAAGGGCCTACTGTGTTGTAAATCAAGTGAAGAGAGGTCTACAAAGCACAATGGCTGACACGCTGTAGCTGCTCAAGTAGATGTACAAACAGCTACCATGATGAATACGCTCTGTAGAAGAACCATGGGAAGGCCGCAGCAGGTCAGTGGAGCAGGTGCACACGAGTCAGATGCGGCATACTGGGCAGATTCCTGCAGACACTAAGAGCCCAGAAACTAAACACAACAATCAACAACGGAAGCAGGAGATGTGGTTCAATTACACGAGGGGCTGGGAAGATGGCCCGGGGCTAAACTGACTGCTACACTAGCATGAAGCCCGAGCCCGGGTCTCCAGCACCCACGGAGAAGCTGAGTGCAGCCGTGTGCGTCTGTAACCCCAGTGCCACGGAAGCGGAGGCAGGTGGGTCGCAACAAGCCCGCCAGTGTAATGGAAAAGGTGAGCTCCAGTTTAGTGAGTTTAGATGGAGAGGGATCGTCAAAGACGTCTAATGCTGACCTCTGGCCTTCACACATCCACACATGGGGACAGGGGAAGCACACCCACCTTTGGGTGTAACACACATGCAAACACCACACACAACAGATTTTTTTTCTTTTGATGCCCAGGCCCGTCAGAGCACGCTGCTGACAGTGAGCTTCTTTTCTGTGTGCCAGAGCCTCACTGCACAGATCACGTGCTGCACAACTCAGGCACAGAAGCCTTAGGCTCCCCAGCCCTCAAACAATGACCTCCAAATACCCGCTTCTTACTTCTTTTGGCTGGTAAACACATCCTCTTGGAACCCACGTGAACAGAGCACAGACCAAGAGTGCTTTACTTCACACTGTAGTTCTTGGTTAGAACTGCTTGATGAAATTTATCGAAAAGAGGCAAACAACACACCCAGAAAGCATCCCTGAGACTACTTCCCAAATAAAAACAGGTACTATATTCATGGGTAAGAAACCTGTATTATTAGGATACTGATTCTCCTCAAATTAATCTAGGGATTCACTGGAAACCATAATTCCAGCAGGCTTTATGTGAGAACGGATAAGCTGATTCTAAAATCTTTATGAGATTCAAGGCGCTAGATAAGCTAAAGCCACTTCCAAAAACAAGATTTAAAATACAGTGATGGTAATCAAGAGGGGACTGGCATAAGGGTGTGCATGGGTCAGGAGAGCAGAACGGGGCGGTGCGTCTAGACACCACTAGGTACCAAAGTGACCTGGTAAGAAAATACCACCTTTTCCATGAATGGTGCTGGGTGAGCTGCTGACCGTGAACGACGTGGGGCTGGCTGGTAATCATGAATGCTGTCAGGGCGAGGTGGTAACCAGGCAGTAAAAAGGGCCTTTGAACCATATACACACATGTATAAAATTAACCTAAAATGGAGATAAACTCAAATAAAAGTTAAAACTGTCAAACTTATGAAAAATAGGAAAAAGTGTCAATACCCTTGGAAGAAATAGGCAAAGACTTTGTATGTGGGACAGAAAAACCACAAATTATAAAAGAAAGCTATGAAATCAAATCTCATCAAAATGAAAAAAGTTCTGCTCTTCAAAGGATTGCTTTGAAAATAAAAAGAGTTGGGCACTCATTTTATTTTATTAAAAATATTTTATTATTTTTATTTTATGTGTATGCGTGTATTGCCTGCATGTAGGTAAGAGCACCCGTGTTGTGCAATGCCTGTGGAGGGCAAAAGAGGCTGTCAGCGGGTCTTCTGCAAGAACAACCAGTGTTCTTAACTGCTGAGCCATCTCTCTAGCCCCTGACACTCATTTTATTAAAGAACATAAATTAACAGGCAGTGGCACATGAAGGGTGTTTGTTACACAGCCGGTCATCCTTTAGAACTGCTAACTTATAAAGCAGGACTGAGAGTGGACATGGATACAGGACATCAGCACACTCCTACAGGGATGGCCCAGCTGTTTGTAGAAAACAGCTGGGCAAGTGCTTTTATAAATTAAATGGACACCTACCACAAGACCCGGTCACTCCCACACAGGCATTTACCCAGGCAAAAAAGCTCATTTCCACACATTGCCACACAAGATCCATTGTACCAGATGTGTTCACAACAGCCAAACTGACCCAAAGGCCCATCAGCAGGTGAAATAGACAGGAACACAGAGAACAGATGTGCCTTGTAATATAAGGAATGTGGTACCAACACATCAGACACAGACAAACCTGAACGTATCACAAAGAACAAAGAACTCAGATACAAAGGTGCACACCCTGCAACCTTTCATTTATATGAGACTCTAGAGAGGCCAACTCCAGCATATGATGGGAAAGGCAGATCCAAGGTGACCTGGGCCTGGAGGTAAAGGAAGGGATCAGTGGGGACAGGGTAAGAACACAGCAAACCCACCACAGTGGTGGTGGTGTCATGATACTGTACATCTGCCTAAGTCCAAATCATACATTTAGTGCAAGATATTTTGTTGAGTGTCTCTCAATAACATTGATTTAAAAACATGGAAATAAAGGGGGAAATTATGGTATTTTCAAACAAGATGAACCAGCAGACCTGTATAAAGGTAAAGAAAAACTGCCTCAGATGGGCGCTCTGGGATGCAGGCAGGTATGACGAACATCAGGAGAGACAAGCGTGTGGTTAATACGAGTGAACATGAACTCTGGAGAGTAACAGTAACATTCATAGAGACAAGAGCCTATGGATACCTAAATGAATGGAAAAAATGCAAATGAGTCAGGAAGTGAGCTTGTGGAAACGGAGTCAGAAGGGCCTCACGTTGCCTGGGCGTCATAAAGCCCTCTCTCATACTGCATGCAGCAAAACACAGGCTATATTTCTAAGACAGAGGTCAAGTGAGGGTCAAACCTGCCACCTTTGCTTTAAGATCACAGACAGGAATAGCTTTGTAACAAAACAAAGGGGAGGGTCCAAAAAAACCCGGTACAATATGGGCAAAGACTTTGTATGGCCTAGAGTCTTTAGACTGTAGATTTGCTATATCTGGCCACTAACAGAAATAAATATTTTACTTCTTTAAGGTATATCTAAAAAAAGCCGGGCGTGGTGGCTCACACCTTTAATCCTAGCACTCAGGAGGCAGAGGCAGGCGCATCTCTGTGAGTTCAAGGCCAGCTGGGGCTACAGGGAGACCCTGTCTCAAAAAAGACCAAA
>NW_008328704.1:1354216-1380331 GCF_000622305.1 Nannospalax galili
AGTCTATTTAAAAAAGAAGAAAAAAAAAAAGAAATCTACAAGCTAGTGTAGAGGGAGAGGGAGGAGTAACAAAATTGCTAAATTTAAAAAAAATGCTAAATTAACTTAAAATGCCAGGAAAAAAAAATATCTGTGTTAAACCTAAAGATATCCATTATTATAGTAAATGTAAACAAACCAAACACCTCAATTAAAACCAACATTCAGACTGGACTTCAAAATAAAACTGACAGGGCTAGAGAGATGGCTCAGCAGTTAAGAGCACTGGGTGTTCTTGCAGAGAACCCGGGTTTGGTTCCCAACATCCTCATGGTGACAAACAACTGTCTCTAACTCTAGCTCCAGGGGATCTGATGCCCTCTTCTGACCTCCATGGGCATTGCATGGCATGGGTGTACTTACATATATGTAGGCAATACTCTCATATACATAAAATAGAAATAAACAAAATATATATAAAAAATAACATGAGTCAGGTGTGGTGGCACATGCCTTTAGATCGAGCGCTGGGGAGGCAGAGGCAGGTGGATCTCTGTGAGTTCAAGGACAGCTTGGTCTACACAGCGAGTTCCAGGCCAGCTGGGCTACAGGGAGACCCTGCCTCAAAAAGACAAAAAAAAAAAAAAAAAAAAAAAAAAAAAAAAGAAAGGACATCCCTTAAATGTGCTCAAGGATGAAGATGTACCCTGCAAACACTAACGAGAGACAGTGCAGCAGCCACTGCCCATAGATACAACAGTGAACATCCCAGAGGCAAAGGCTCATTCCACTGTTACAGTCACAAGTAATGGGGGCAGGCGTTTGAGCAGCAGTAAGGTAGAAGCTCATCAAAACCTGTCTTCTAGAAGGTGGCTGCTGAGATGTGCTCTGATCAGAACCAGGAAGGTGAACTGACCCAGGTGGCTGGGCTCAGCGTTGAGAGCAGGAAGGGGATAATACCCGAGATATGCATCTTGCTGAGCTTGTTTTAGAACTTAACTCACTGCCCATTCCTGAAGTCAGGGGACAACAACAAATTAGAGGCATGTTCCTACCAGGAACCAAAAGGAGAACCAGGTCCGACAGACAGGAGCACTCCCCTCTGCTTACTCAAGTGTGCTTGCGGCACAGTGAAGAGACTGCCTAACACAACGGCACAGATTCCCAAACCCTTCAGTAACAACTCTTGGTTGAAGTTTATTTCTGGGTCCCAGAGAGTGGTCTGATCCTAAGGGTGGGGACATGGGAGAGCAGCAGTCTCTCCTACCACTAAGAAACCTGCCACCTTCTGAAGCAGCTTCCAAACTAAGTGCAGGGAGCCAGCCCCAGGTGCATCTCAAGCAGCACTCCCTCCCCAGGCAAAGTGAGGGATAGGGCATTTCCTTCTCGCAAGTGTGATGCAGGCCTGTCAGCTTAATGACCTCCAGACCAAGTGCCTGGACCCTACCCAGACTCCAGTGCCAGCACTGTCCTCACTGTGTCAACCTCTTCACTACAGAACACAATTCTGCAGTCGGGTCGCACTGTTACTCCTGCTCTTCTGGGATCATTTTCCCCAGGTTTCCTGGTGGCTGTGCACTTGACAGAAGGTTGACCCTCCCCCCTGCCCCGAAAGGCAAAGATGACCACCTTGTAAAGATGCCCAAACCCAGGACCTGCAGACTGTGAAGAGATGCTCCTGTACAGGGATGGGGATGCAGACACACAGACTTGGTGTGGTGCTTCCAGCTCTCGCTCTGCTGGCTGTGGCTCTGGGTAGGTTAAAGTCCCTGAGACCCAGTTACATTGTCTATTACATGAAGCTATGATAGATCCCCACAGAAACAGCTGGATGAGTGGTACAACAACCTCAGCACCCCATGCAGCTATGATGATGGCAGTCTACAGATTCCAGCCGGGCGTGGTGGAGCACGCCTTTAATCCCAGCACTCGGGAGGCAGAGCCTGGCGAATCTCTGTGAGTTCAAAGCCAGCCTGGTCTACATAGTGAGCTCCAGGCCAGTTGAGGCTACAGGAAGACCTTGTCTCAAAAAGACCAACCCCTCTCCCCGAAAAAACCCCTCAAATAGCCTACAGATTCCAAAGCAAAGTGAACCAGAAACTCCTAAATTTAGTAAACATGAAGATCTTATGAGAACTTTTAAGTTAAATGTCACAAATTTTCATGTTTGTTACCTAAAAATGGATCTTAAAAATATTGGCAAATCAAACAACTGATGAGGAATTTAAATTCAAAATATATAAAGAACACTGAGAAGTCAATAAGAAGACAACCCAAGGGGCTGGAGAGATGGCTCAGCAGTTAAGAGCACTGGCTATTTTTCCAGAGAACCTAGGTTCGATTCCCAGCCCCCACACAGCAGCTCACAACCATTCCTAACTCAGTTCCTGGGGATCTGATGGCCTAATTGGCTTTCACAGGCACTGCATGCACATGGCGCACCTCCATATATGTAGACAAAACATTCATGAACACATGAAATTTAAAAATATAAAATGTCTTAAAAAAGAAGGCATCCAAATGGACAGTGGGCTGAAACAGACCCTTTGCCACAGGCAACACAGGGACAGCGAGTGTAGATAGATGGAGAGCTGCTCAGCCAACTACAGACTGTAGCCCGAGGAGATCCTGCCAGACTGGTCCAATGGAGAGGCAGGCAGCAGTGGATGGAGAGGAACGTGCACTGCTATGAAGGTAGATCAGTGCAAAGACATGGGAAGGAGCGAGACCCAGGAACTGGAGCTGCAGTAGTACTGGGCTGGCTCAGAGTGGGAATGAAGCTGGGTGTGTCCTAAAAGTGGCTAGTGGTGAGAGGGGGAAAGTAAGCCCACAATTTCTCAGTTGGAACGAACCTGTCACAAAACACAGATTCTCAAGGAAACAATAGCTTTTCAACAACCTGTGTTGTCTCGCAGATACCTTGGAGATGCCAGAGAACACAGTTCCAGACATGGCTTTGAATTCCAGCTTCTGAGTACCTTCCACAAAAGGCTGAGGTTTTAGAGAAGTGACTAGACAGTGGAAAGGGACTGTGGGTCTCGGGTAGCAATGTGGAGGAAGGCAGACCTCCCCCACGGATGGGCTGGTTGGTATATCATGTGGCTGCTCCGTGTCTCCAGGCTCAGAGGGAGGCTCAGCTTTGTTGTTTGGTGGATGGTGGGGCAGGGTCCTGCTGTCTTTGCAAATCTGCGTCCTGCTTTCAGACAGATGGAGGGAGGTGCTGCTGGTCTGCATATTCAGTCCACAAGTCCCTCCGGTCTTGGGGAGGAGACGATACAGAGATGCAGCATTTGTCAGCGCACTGAAGCTCATAGCACCAATGATCCCTCATGATGTAGAGCCTTCTACGTGCCTTAGTGGCTTCTTGGGCAGAAGATGACAAATCAGAACTGAAGAGCTCTTTTCAAAAGAGGTCGTGGGATACGGTGGCCAGAGTCACTGCGCAAGAGCAGTGACCAGAGGGTAGACTCAGCTGCTTACGTGCAACCAGGACTTCCTAGTGTGACTGAGCAAGTGACCCATGGCCTTGTGCGCCCCCACAGAAGTATAAACTGGCTGTACAGATGGGAATGAGGGGCGCTGTGCTGTTGGAACCAATGAGCGCAGGCAGTGCCACTCAGCACACTGCCATGTCCTCACCTCCCAGAACAGAACCAGCGCCAGGGGTCCCTTGGAAGAATGTGCCTGTTAAGAGAAATGGAACTTGAAAAATAGTTTCTTGAAAAATGTGAGAAACAGACTAAGGAGGGAAACACACCTCGCAGTATGCACACGTGAATCTGGGTACAGGCATCAACCGAGGGAGCCTCACTTTCCCAGTCACATGACTGAAATGACAGGCAACTTTCCAGGCTAAGGCCACGCTCAGGAACTGAGTGCCCCACACAGAAGCTGTCATCTGAAAGGAAGGTCGAGGATTCGAAGTGAGGCACTGGCCTGGCCCCATGGTGGTCTCTTGTGCTCTCACCGCCTGGCAGCTAAATGTGCCTCCCAGCATGCTGCACCCTGCCTTGCCAGACGCCCTTGGTTTCCTTAGGACTGAGGCATCGCACTGGGTAGAGATGAAGTCAGTGCTGTGGAAACTGACACGCACCATGGTGGGCTGTGCAGGCTTTTGTTTTGGTGACAAAGGCCAGCATCTCGGTACTGCTCAGAAGGAGATGGAAGCTGAGCATGCCGTGTGTAGGTGCCTGAGGCAGGCTCTGAGCTCGCCATCCTCTCTTCAAGATTCATCTGTGATGTCACCCCAGCACAGAGTCTGTTCTGTGTTTGCCCATCAGGACAAACCAGGAAGCCTTGAAGGGGTAGTGAATCAAACATAGAGGTGGATTGGAACTCCTCATCTGCTCTCTGCCTCTCCACCTTCCCTCCAGCTACGGGCCTCCTCCCCACTGCACAGTCCTGGGCTTTTGTTTACCCTACTCCATCCTGACTAGTTTCCAGTGAACTGTTACTCAGAGGATCGGTGACCCCCATGCACCAATCAATTCTCGTCATTTCACCTTCCAGCAGCTGGTGTGAGACACTGCACAGGAAGGAAAAGCACTTGCGGAATCCAGGCTGTATCTTTTAATGGTTACCTTTCAACAGGAATCCACAGTATAACTCACCCTGGACAGCAAAGTCTCTGTGCCTGTGCCAGAAGAGCCTGCATACCTTCCCTGGGCAGCTGAGGGCAGGGCATGGCTCAGATGCTGCTGCAGCAGACTGCCTGGCACACCCCTGTTCTAGTGACAGGCAGGTGACTCACCCACTCTGCACCTCCATTTCCCTGGCTCTTAAAAGGGGGACAACACCAGTACTCGCCCTTGAAGGGCCCTTTAAAAGGTGTTACACATAAAGCCCTTAACACAGGATTTGGCATATGGTAGGTGCTCATCAAATGTTATTCAAAAACAGTATAAAACCCTTGCAGCTTCACAGTCAGAATCAAACCTACCCCAGGGCAGTGGCACCTGGAGCCGAGTGGCTCTGTGGCCTCTGAGATGGCAGGGGCAGCAGTGGCAGCTGTGCTCCTCCACACGGGCCATTAGCGCTTTAGAATATGTGTTCACACAATCGATGTTAATCATGAATAATTTTTTGTACACTTTGCGCCTCCAGTGTCGGAATACTAACTAACGGCCTCATGGAACAGGCTCAGCCTCCGCTGGATTCCCTGGAGCTTTCTGAGTGCCCTAATATTTCTAGCACTCTTTAAGCGTTTCATTACTTTGTTTCAGGGCTGAAAAATGTCCCTTAATTTCCGAGCATGGATCTTACTGCCACTCTCTCAAAGGACTCAGAATATAAATATGCATGGCAGCAGCAATAGGCTCATTCATCAGGAGGTAGGTAGGTGAGCACAGATAATCAGAAGAGGGAGGAGGGCTGGGAATGCAGCTCAGTGGTAGAGCACTTGCCTAGAAGAGGGGGAGGAGCTTGAGGAAGGTCACCCCAACTCCCTTCCAGACACAGCGGCTTGGAAAAACACATGCCTTTCCTAGCTGTAAGCCTGCCAGGTAATAGCACACACGTGCTGTGCGCTCTCTCTCTCTCTCTCTCTCTCTCTCTCTCTCTCTCTCACACACACACACAGACACACACTGCAGCAAAGATTACAGTGGGGTTGCACTGCTGTCCTGAGGAACCGTATCTGGAGCATAGCAATGAGGCAACCACTGGAAACTGACCACAAGTCCCACTATCTCCACCCAGCAAGTCTGAAGCATGGCCCTCAGCCTCTGATAACCAAGACAGATGACTACGATGGATTTCTGAATGACTGGTGGCAGGAGTGTTGTCAGACCCAAGTGTCCTGAAAGAGGAGGGGAAGCCAGGTGGTAACAGTCACAAACTGGGCTGGGGTACAAGCTCCAAGGTACAGTTCCTGCTCAGCATTGTGAGACCCTGGCTTCAACCCTGGTATCAAAGGGGAGAGAAACCACCTTCTCAGAGAACCAGGGAGCCTCTGCTGGCCCTCGCCATGCAGTTCAAAGGAGCAGTTCAAGGCTCAGATCTGGAAGCACTCTGGCCCTTGGAGGCCTTGTCACGCCATGGGTGGTTGGTGAAGGGCTGCAGTATGAATGGCAGGCAAGGACATATGAGCACAGACGTGTGTGCAAAGCTGCTCATAGCCTGCAGTCAGCCTCAGGATGCCCAGGGAGACCCGTGGGGCCCAGGGAAAGTGGTGCCAGTGGAGATGGGCCTGTCTCCCCCTGTGGTCCTTTAGCATGAAGGAAACAAGCAGAGCTAGAGTCCTGCTGTCCCTACATGTGCAGGCCACACTGGCCAGGTGGGACCAGAACCAGTTGGTAGTTCAACACCAGTGTTCTCTCAGACAGGACCTTCCCACGCAGTGAGCTAGGTAAAAGAACAAAACTGTATGCAAACGAGTGATCCGAATCTTTAAAAGGCCAGAAAAAATCAATAGCAGATCTGGTTAAAGCCCAGCTAATGTTGTGCTCATGTTCTGCAATACGTCTTCTAGCATCCATTTATCCCCGTAAGCTCTTCATAACTTCAGATCCTCACATCTTCATGGCTCTAGAGCTTACTCGAGGCTTCCCTAGACGTGTTATCGCCAGGGGGCTTCCTCTCCAGCCCCTCACTAATCTGTAGAGCTCAGAATTTTGTTCAGAATAATGAGCCACCACAGAATACATGGGTTGAGACCAAGGCACTGACAAAACAGCCCATTTCTGATAGCTGCGGCTGAAACAATTTATCCCACCAATTAACTTGGAGTCAGGGTCTGCTCACCCATGAGCTCATGGGAAGCCTACCTGGGCTTTTATGTTCTGACGTGGAAGGCTACAGTGTGCCAGGAGAGACACCAAGGAGAGGGACAGGGCCTCAGCCACCTAGGAGTTAATGTAGGCCCTGGAGTCAGCACGATGATGACGCCTGTCAGCTTCAACACAAATGAATTCAGAGAACTCGGAGTGCCACCTCTCAGGGAGAGGAGACCAGTCACAGTGAGGGGGTGGGGTGGGGACACGTGGCCATGTCACAAAGCCAATTATGCAAACCTCACCCAGCAGCTAACCTGACAGCTTTGTCAATATTGTGCAAATGTTTTTATTAAATCTCTCAACTACTCAAAAATTTATATATTTCAAAATATTCCATGGTTCTCAAACCATCAGCTACTTATAAATTTTTTACACGAATACACATGCTGCCTGGGTGGGAAGGCAGGGTTTCTGTTCCTTGGGGTTTTGGCCACAGCCAGGAAGGCAGCTGGAGTACATGCCTCCCTGGATGTGCTGCACAGACCCACCTGCTGCTCACACTGGAGGTGCGAGCCTCAGGAGGACTGGCAGTATGGGAGGGGGCAATGCAGACCAGACACTGGGGAAAATAGTCTGAGGGTCAGCCTAAAGGCGATCTTCTTAGAGGAGCAACTGCTCTATCATCATTTCAGGAAAGTTTTAAAAAGAAAAAATCACAGAGGAGTTTTTATGTCTTGGATGTGGCTCTGGAGGCTGGATTAGCTCAGCCGATACTGTGCTGTGAAGCATGACGTGTGGTGATCTGTATAGCTTGGGCACAGGGACTAGGCTGCTTGCGGAATGGCCCAGAGGCATGCTGGTGACAAGTGCACCCTTAGAATACTGAAGTGGGGCTGGAGAGGTGGCTCAGCAGTTAAAGTACTGACTGCTCTAGCAGAAGACCCGGGTTCGATTCCCAGCACCCACAGGGCAACTATGAACCATCCTTAACTCCAGTTCTAGGGGATCCAATGCCCTCTTCTGACTTTTGCAGCACTACACGGCACAGGTGCACTTACATACATGCAAGCAATACGCTCATACACATAAAATAAAAATATTTTTTTTTTAAAAAAAGAAAGAATACTGGAGAGGTTCATCCTCAGCCCACGGCTCCCAGTATTCTGCCTCTACAGCTGGTAGGCAGATGCAGGATGAAGCAGGAGCCACTGCACATGGGAGCCCAGCTGGCTGCGGCTTCTAGAATAACCACTGTGGAGACACTCCCACCTGGAGCACTATACCAGGTGCAGCAGGAGAGAGCAGCCCTGCTCACATGTCCTAGAACCATGGTCTTACCATCCCTTCACTGTGTTGTGTTCCCCTTATCTTTCACGTCTTGATGAGAGGACATGCTATGGTTTAAGATATGCCTTGAGTGTGTCCCCCAAAGCTTCAGGGGCTGACATCAATCCTGAGCACAAGGTATGAAGAGAGTGAATGCTTGAGCCAATGTGGTATGAGGATGAGGACCCATGGAAGGTGGTCAGGACTAGATGAGGTCAGTGTGTAGAGCTCCACAATTTAATCCTCGGGACTTTAAAAGGAGACACATGCTCTATCCTGCACGGCCTAGGTCTCTGCCAGCAAGAGGCCTTACTAGATGGGGTTCCAGGACCTTCCAGAATGGTAAGCGACAGAAACCTCTTTTCCTTCTAACTTCAATATTCTGTGGCACTCTGTGTGTTCTGCAGTATTGGAGCCCAGAGCCTTGTCCATGGTAGGCAAGTAAGTGCTCAGTCACTGAGCTGCTCCTCCTGCCTCTGTGGTACTGTATTATTGGGAACCCAAAATGGCCCAATACAGGACATAAGCCTGTATATGAATTAAAACATCAGGGGGGAAAAGAAAAAAAGCCTGGGTCAGCTCGACATCCTGCTGCTCCACATCCTGCTGCTCCTGGCCTTTCATGATGGTGGCGGGGGTAACCAAGAAAGCTGTGGCTATGGAAAGTTGCGTCAGAGCTGCAGGTAAAAACTACAGGACACAAATGCATCACTGGGATCAAGTGCCCCACCAGCTGCACGGCAGGAGAATGCACACAGACCAGGAGGTGGGGTGGACTGTCAGGGAGCGCCACATCATTACAGGCCCTGCACAGAAAGTACTGGCTGTCAGAGGCATGTCACTGACGTGAGAGGGAGGTGGCTCGCTCTCGATTGTGTGGAAGGTGGCAGTCATGCCGACTATGCTGCGTGCCTGTAGCCTCACACAAGCGCATTGCACTACCACTCTCCCAGCATGGGCTGCCTGCACTGAGGCATAGGTTAACGCTGACAGTCAGCATGCTTGATGGTATGGGCTGCAGGTGGGCAGTGCAGAGATTCCTAGATTGGCAGTCCCAGTGGGCTGCGAGCTGTGGAACTTACTGGAACCAAGATGGACATGCTGTCTGAAGACATCCAGATAATGGTAACAAGGTAGATGAAAACAATGAGGCATTTTTCTAGGACGCTTTCTGAATAAAACTCTCCAGGAGCTGTGAGGCCCACCATCAGAGAGAGGTGCTGCACCTGCCGCCAGCTCTCTGCTGTGACCAAACCCTACGGGACTACAATGTGATTGGGAAAGTCTGAAACATCGTAAGATACAATGACAACAGCATTTTCTTTTAAATGGCAATGTCTCTCAAGTGAGCCGCAAAGGTGAAGAACGTGTGTCTCTCAGAAATTAATCTAGCAGCTGTGGCCGGATGACTTCAGGGGCTGTTCATCTAGCTTTCTCCCACGGTGGTATAATTCTCAAGTTTAGAATTTGTCCAGGCATAAAAATATAAATATGATTCACCTACTCACATTCAATTTAACCTCTGCCAAGTCAC
The DNA here is from genome assembly GCF_000622305.1 of Nannospalax galili. Taxonomy (NCBI): domain Eukaryota; kingdom Metazoa; phylum Chordata; class Mammalia; order Rodentia; family Spalacidae; genus Nannospalax; species Nannospalax galili. Next base: position 1,363,769 of record NW_008328704.1, read on the forward strand.
AAGGGACAGCAGTAATATGGTATTTCAAACTGCAAATGTTGATTTGTGTCTGCTTCAACCAAAATAGCCTCTGCGTTCGCTGGGTCGTATTCAGAGAGCCATGACTCAGACCCAAGTCAACACACCTTAAAAAGCTACTCACAAGCCAGGCGTGGTGGTGTACGTCTTTAATCCCAGCACTCAGGAGGCAGAGGCAGGTGGATTCTGTGAGTTCAAGGCCAGCCTGGTCTACGTAGTGAGTTTCAGGTCAGCCGGGGCTACAGGGAGACCCTGTCTCAAAACAACAACAACAACAACAACAGCAACAGCTACTCACAGTGAAGACTGCAGTATCAAGAAAGACTTGTTAAATCAATCTCAACAAGTTTTCTTGCATCAACCCTCCCTGAAACCACTATTTCTGCTATATTTCACCGCCGGACCTGGATTTGCAGCTTTTCCGCGTCTCATGGTGGTGTCCATCTGACAGTGATAGCAGCAATTACAGGAGGCTGTGCTCTCCTCCTGGTCTTTATCTGAAATGTGAGGTAGCACCAACACTTGGCCACACTGCCTTCTGGAAGGTATGGGGGGAGGGGGCAGCAAGTCTGTGGGAAAGGCCCAGAAATGGAGGCTGTGACAAAAAGTGGGCACCCCAGGTACCCATTCAGACTCCATCAAGCCCGCAGGGCATGGAGGCAAGGAGGGGTGCGCAGATAGCATGGTTCGGGAGGGGTCAGAGGGCAGGCCCTCAGCCACTCCAACCCCAACTGTCCACATTCCCTCTCCCAGCACCCCCAGCCAGGTGTACTCTGAAGCCTACATTAGCGACACTTCATTACATTTATCTGCCTTGACTTTAAAAAAAAAAAACAAAAAAAAAACCAAATCAACCTTTTAGCATTTAACCAACTTTGGGGCACCGCCTGTCAGAGTAGAAGCGTGGAGGACCCTTTCAATTCAAAGCTAGTGTCCAAGGGCAGATTCTGCAGGCTAGAAGGCACTAGCACTAGAGTGGGGCGGGGAGGAGGAGGAAAGTCAGCTGTCCAGGATGTGGAGTCACACCTGGAAAGTGACGCCTGATGGTGGCACTGGCTTTCCCGCCTGGGCAGAAGGATGCCCACAGCTGCTTACCAGTGCCTGCAGATCAATTCTAAGACTGAACTTGAAAGGACCCACATGAACCACACAGACCACTTCCTCTTGAGAGCCTGGTCTTCTTTCCTTGGCTGGCTTTTTATAAGGCTACTCTGGCTATACCCCTGGGCATTTGGGTTGACACCCACATACCACTGCTACCAGCCTCCAGGTGTATGCTTTTTTTTGTGTGTGTGTACAAATGTTTTGCCTGCATGATGTATGTTAAGTGTACCTGTGACACAGCGCCCATGGAAGCCAGAGAGGGTGCCAAATCCCCTGGAACTGGAGTTACGGATGGTTGTTAGCCACCATGTAGATGCTGGGAACTTGAACCCGGGTCCTCTGCGAGAGCAACCAGTGCTCTTAACCACTGAGCCATCTCTCCAGCCCCGCTTAATCTTTCTTGAGACAAGGTCTCCAGTAGCCTCAGATGGCCTGGAACTGACTATGCAGACCAGGCTGGCTTTGAACACAGAGAGATCTGCTGCGTTCACCACGTCCAGCTGCTAACTTCATTTTTTTCTGAAGCCACAATGACATCTGTGGAGCCGGAGCTGCACACCCTCTTGCTAGTCCTCAGGTCACCTGCCACAGTCCTGACCCCACAACTTGCTCTCCCACCCCAGGTCTGTCTTTTCCAGAATGCTATTTTGGAGAGTGGCTTCTGGAGTGGCCCGTGGGCTGTGTACATCGGAACCCTCCCTTTGCTTGCTGGCAGCAGCCCATGGGTTGCATGTGCCGTCAACTCTACTGTTTTGCAGGTTTCATTGCTCAAGGTGGATGCCTGGGAGTGCAGTGGCTAGGTCACGGGCTCTGCCTCCCCTACCCTGGGGCTTAGCCAGAGAGGCGCTCAGCCCTTCTGGTGGCTGATGGTTCTGAGCACCTTTCCCTGTGCTGATTTGTCAGCGCATGGCCTCCTTTGGTGGAGCATCATTTCATGCCTTTATCTTTTTTTTGGGGGGGGGGTCTTTTTGAGACAGGGTCTCCCTGTAGTCACAGCTGGCCTGGATTCACTATGGAGACAAGGCTGGCCTTGTGCTCACAGAGATCCACTTGCTTCTGCCTTCCAAGTGTCATGCCTTTATCTTTAAACGCCGTTTTTGTTCCTGAGTTCTGAGATACCAGGATGTATCCCAGTGTCCATCGTACCTCACGCCCCTGCAGGAGACATCGTCCTCTATTAGACAGAGGACGTGTGACTTGCAAATATGCTTTGTGTCTGCAGCCAGTCTTCACAGTCATTCACAGTGCAGCTCAGACAGCAAACACGATCAACCAAGTCCCACTGACCAATCCTCCTTGTGTGGATCATGCTCTGGTTGCATGTTGCTGGGACAGAGTAAGTTTGGGAAAGAACAGGACAGGAGCTAGTTGTCCTAGAGCACGGACTCAGTCAAGGGAGAACCCCAGTGTGGTGGGGAGGATCTGTGGTCTCCCAATAGAGAAAGCCACCGGAGCAGCTAGGCCAAAACAAGCAAAAGGGCTTCACTAAACAGCTTTAAGAATCCATTCTTAGCCAGGTGTGGTGGCACATGCCTTTAATCCCAGCACTCAGGAGGCAGAGGCAGGCATCTCTGTGAGTTCAAGGCCAGCCTGGTCTACGTAGTGAGTTCGAGCTGAAGCTACAAGGAGACCCTGTCTCAAAAAGACCAAAAAACAGAAAAAAAAGGAAAAAAGAGTCCATTCATTGTTTCCTTATGGGCTGGGAGTGCAGCTCAGTGATAAAGCCTTTGCTCTGCATGTGCGAGGGCCTGGGTCTAACCCCTGCCAAGCACGAACCCATACATTTTAAAGCAAAATCACTAGATGACTTACTCTACAGATCTGGGGTGCCACCAGGCCTTGTACTACATTTTTGTTAAAAAATGACGAGTAATAGGAAAAACCTCAGCGTCCTCAATGCTGCTTTCCACTCACCTTGTTCCAAGTCCCACTTTGCTATGCAGAGTGAACTACATAAGTGCACTGGTTTTCACTGGCGATGCGGGGCGCTGAACCCGGGCCCTGCACTGGTTTTCACTGGCGATGCCAGATGCTGAACCCGGGCCCTGCACTGGTTTTCACTGGCGATGCCAGGCGCTGAACCCCGGCCCTGCACTGGTTTTCAGTGGCGATGCTGGGCGCTGAACCCGGGCCCTGCACTGGTTTTCAGTGGCGATGCCGGGCACTGAACCCGGGCCCTGCACTGGTTTTCAGTGGCGATGCGGGGCGCTGAACCCCGGCCCTGCACTGGTTTTCAGTGGCGATGCCGGGCGCTGAACCCGGGCCCTGCACTGGTTTTCACTGGCGATGCCAGGTGCTGAACCCGGGCCCTGCACTGGTTTTCACTGGCGATGTGGGGCGCTGAACCCCGGCCCTGCACTGGTTTTCACTGGCGATGCCGGGTGCTGAACCCGGGCCCTGCACGCACTAACCCCTCACTGCCCTGATTACACCCCATTTGTACCTGAGTCACATCAGCCTCTCTTGGCCAAGTGTTTTGCACTGAGTCTGCAGCACTTGGGAAATGCATCCCCTCGTGTACGTCCACTTGGCGATGAGCACAGCGATGGCAGTGCGTGACTCTGCGCACTCCGGCACTGGTACCTTCAGCATGTGTGGCAGAAGCACCACAGGGCTGCCCTTGGTGGCCCTCGTGAGCTGCTTCCCTCACACACACTGGAAGCACTTTCTAGGGAGGACTGTTGAAGCAGATTTGCTTCACCCTAATTCAGTGAACTCAGGCCTTGGCTATTTTCACACACTTCTGTGTATCACAACTTGGAACACAATCATCTGGTAGGTGATTCAGGAAGATGGGAGGTAGGGAGCACAAAGTTTCACAAAACTCCCTAATTTTTCCATATTGCTGACATGAGTCAGGTGAACAGAAAAGGGTCAAACTTAGACACCACCAAAAAATGAGGTCAAGTTTAGAGTCATAGATACTATTTCAGAAGCAAAGAAATAGGAACATGAGAGGGACACAGCACTCAAGGGCCTCAGGCAGGAGGAGAACACTGCGTACCTCTGAGTCTGCTTCTAGAACAGGGTGGCTCTAGACAGTTAAACAGCTGGGGGTAAAGTTATAGACTCCCGAAGGCCAAGTTCAGGTTTAAGGAGCTGAGGTGAAAGTGGAAGCACACTCTGGATGTTGCAGACGGGCTGTGTGGACAGCACTGCCCTCTGTGTCGGCTTGATCTGCAGTATTTTAAACATTTAAAGGAACTCCGTGCCTTGTCGTTTCTCTTTTAATGTGCCCCGTTAGCTACCTTTTACACTGAACACTCATGTAACCATCACAAGCAGAGCCTTAATCAGAGAACAAAAGGACAGATCCACATGAAAGGAGACATCCCCACGCTGACAGAAGGGACTTCTGAGAACCAGGAGCAGGAAGAGGAAGAGACCTGTCAGATCCAGAAAGCCACCAAGGTATCAAGATCTTACTTACTTTTCTATCAAATCCAGTGTGACTCCAGGCACCAGACTCACACACTTCTGCATACAGAACCTGCAGAGAAAAGAGAGGCTGTGAGTGGCAGGGGTAGAGCACCAACCACGAAAGCCTTCCAGCCGCAGAGGTACAAAGGAAAGGTAGGGATGGGGGTGGCAGACAAACGCTGGGTTTCCTAAGCCTGGCAGCTTTTAGGCTTAAGGAGAAAAACCTCACTGCTAGCCTGTCAAAGTTGCAGCAGAACAGGGCCCGGAGTGGGTGGCACAAAGGAAAGGGGCAGTCAGTGGAACCTTGTCCCTGGGGAGCAGCGGTGAGGTGACACCCAGAGTGAGCGAGGTGTCGCACCTAAGAACTGCTGGTGGGGACTGGGCTCCCCTGCATAGGGACAGGAGCCAGAAGCAGTGCTGGGAGGGGATGCACGCCTTCAAGGCTCACAGATGAAACTGAGCCGACAAAGGGAGCAAATCCAATTACACCGTTTTAATCATCACAAGGCCACAGGAATCAGAGCTGAGAGACTTCTCATCTGTGGACAAATCCATCTGCAAGAGCGACAGGGCTGCACCTAATCGGATACGAAGGCAGGAAACCATCTTTCTTTTCTCCCGTCGGAGCTATTGGCACATACCAGGGCAGAATCAATGGCAACACGAGTAAAAAGGCAGCCCCACATTTTCAGTGGAGAAACGCAGAACGCTTGATTCCTCTATGTTTAAAATTCAAACACAGCAGCAGGAACGCAGCACGTTGGGAACCCGGCTTAGGATGAGACGGGCAGCTTTTCAGTTTTGCCACGGTGTGAGAGCAAACACACACTCTGCAGAGACTGATCTGGTCTACTGATAAAGGTTCACGCTCCCTTGTGATAATACTGGGCAGCAGTGAGCCACAGTTTTCAGTAAGCCTACCACCACCAGGAAAAATCTGACACCCCAAGCCACCCTATCCAAAGTGGGGCTGAGCTGGGACAGTCCACAGCATGCATGCACTTTCCAATTACAGTGTACACTGTATTCAGTACAAAGGTCAGGCTACAACTGGGAGATGTGGGTGTGACCCCTTTATGGGTGGGTGGGCTGGGAGGACACAGAGCAGTGAGAAGAGGGCAAGGAAACGAAGGCAAAGCCAGGTCCAGAAGCCGCCGACTAGACAGGTTCATAGTCAGCGTGTGCCAGGAGACTGACTCCTGACCTCCGCCATCCTCCAGGCAGAGGCACCTAGAGCTGGTTTCCCAGAACACAGTGCACAAGGGCTCAACTACGTCTTCTAGCTCAAGCAAGGCTTAACTCAGTCAGCAGGCAGGAAAATCCGGTTTTGGTTGTGGCTACAGTAGCCCCTGTTCTGTTGCTCAAAGAACAGAAGAAAGAAACGCAAGGGCCAAGTTTCCCTGACAGTAGGAACAGACCCTCTTCGTACATGTAAAGACACAGGGGCCCGAATGCTGCGTCCAGCCAAGCTGGACGTCTGATCAACTCCTTCTGTTGACCTTCAGAGCTCTGCTCAGCCCCTCCAGGCACCCTGCAGCTCTGGAATCAGCAAAGATATATGCAGCTTCAAAAGCGGCTTTGCCTAAGTCAAGCTGTCTTGGTAGATAAGCATGGCCTGTGCTACAGGAGATGCATTCTGGAGTCGGATCCCAGGCAAGCTAAGCTCCTGGTTTGTCTTCTCCACCACAACAGACTTACTGACTGGGGTTTCTGGAGCCCAGTAATGACAGAATCATTTGTATCAGACTAATTCTTCTGTCAATACCAATAATAAACTCCAGACAAAACATTAAAAAAACCATTTGATAATTCCAAAGAAAAAACAAAGAGAAACTGGAAGAGCTGAGCCCAGACTCCAGTTGAGTGACCTCTGCCAGGCTGCTGCATCAGAGGCCAGGAGAGCAGGCTCTCCTGTGGGCTGCCACGAAACTGCAAGGAATAACCCAAGCAGGGAGGGAGTCCAGTCCATATGCAAACTGCGCTGACTCACGGACTACACACAGGAAAAGACTCCAAGGATCCCTGTGGCAATGCAAGGCTGAAAATGGAGATTTCAGCATCTCTTACTACCTAGAAGGCAGAGCAAGGTCAAGTTTTACTCAAGCAGAGGGCCTGCTAAGCCCCAGGGCCTTTTATGGACACCCAGAGGGATTCGCCTTAGTCACAAACTGTATTCCAGGATCCAGAGTGACACTGTGGAGCTGGGAACAAAGCCAAGGAGGTCAGTCCCACAACCAAGCCTCTGGCAAGCGCAGTCTAACCTCCTGCAGGAACTGGTACATACTGCTCAGAGGAATGAGTCATCCAAAATAGGCAGTAGACTGTCTAAAGCCAGAGAAAAATGGCAAAGCAAACAGATTTTGGAATTGACAGAGATTATAAGTTCTCTTAAATAGGGAACTGGAGCAGGGTCATCTCACAACTTCAAAATGTTACTTGAGGAGCAGTGAGCTGGAGTCAGTGCCAACACGAGTTCTGCACGAGGACAGCCATCAGCTGGCTCCTCCTGTCACACTGTTCCTTCTTCTACACTAGAGTAGGCAACAAAGGCCAAGGACTAGACAAAGCAATAGAAATGAAAATAACTAACCCATATGGCCAGGTGCGGCAATTCACGCCTTACAACCCCTGCACTTGGGAGGCTGAGGCAGGAGGATCTCCTTGAGTTTCAAGGCCAGCTTGGTTACAGAGTGAGAGCCTGTCTAAAACATGAGATGATGTGATTTATTAAGAGTGGGTACTTGTTGGTGTCTGACATGTAACAGCTGTGTTCTGTGTCTCATGAATTATTTAATTCTCACAACACCAAGAACATGGGTAAATTAGGAGCACTGTAATGAAGTCTAAGAATACTGATGACTGGCTGGAGAGATGGCTGAGTGGTTAAGAGAACAGGCTGCTCTTTCAGAGGACCTGGGTTCAGTTCCCAGCACCCACATGGCAGCTCACAACTGCCTACTAAGCCAGTTCCAGGGGACCTTATGCCCTCTTCTAACCTCCAAAGGCATTGCATGCATGTGGTGCAGCTGCATACATGCAGGCAAAACACTCATACACGTAAAATAAAAATATGTAAAAGGATACTGAAAGGGAGCCGGGCATAGTGGCGCACGCTTTTGAACCCAGCACTCAGGAGGCAGAGGCACGCAGATCTCTGTGAGCATTCAAGGCCAGCCTGGTCTACATAGCAAGTTTCAGGTCAGCTGCGGCTACAGGGAATCCCTGTCTCAAAGCCAGCCTGGGCCTATTTCAACAACAACCACAACAACCAAACCAAACAAGAAAGAAAAGAGAAGACTGAAGACAGTAAACAGGCATCAAAGAGGAAGAATCATATGAACACAGAGGACAGGAGGGCAGGGGGGAAGGGATCAGCTTTTTTTTTTTTCCCCCTTTTTTGGTCTTTTTGAGACAGGGTCTCCCTGTAGCCCCAGCTGTCCTGGAACTCACTATGTAGACCAGGCTGGCCTTGAACTCACAGTGATTTGCCTGCCTCTGCCTCCCAGTGCTGGGACTAAAGGCATGTGCCACCACGCCCGGCTGAGAAGCATTTTTAATTTGCTAAAGAAGAAGAACTTAAAAACTAGAATCTCGGGGCTGGAGAGATGGCTCAGCAGTTAAGAGCACTGAATGCTCTTGCAGAGGACCCAGGTTCGATTCCCAGCTACAAACCGTCCTTAACTCCAGTTCCAGGGGAATCCAAAGCCCTCTTCTGACCTCCACGGCATTGCATGACACGGGTGCACTCACATATACGCAGGCAATACACTCATACACATAAAATAAAAATAAAATATTAAAAAAACTAGAATCTTTTTATAATATTTTACTTATTATTTTTATTTTATATGTATGAGTGTATTGCCTGCATGTAGGTAAGTGCACCCATGTCGTGCAATGCCTGCAGAGGACAGAAGAGGCTGTCGGATCCCCTGGTATTGGAGTTATGGACGGTTTGTAGCCGCCATATGGGTGCTGGGATTTGAACCTGGGTCTTCTGCAAGAGCATTCAGTGTTCTTAACCGCTGAGCCATCTCTCCAGCCTGTCCCCAAAACTAGAATTTTTACAACCAGCCAAACTGATATTGAAATGAGAGATGAGCACAAGCATCTGAGCATATACAGCTCAGGCTGCCCAAAGAGCAGGTGGAGGACAGACAAGACACTGAAGAAGTCTATGAAGTATTATGACATGGAACCTTAGAGAAACCCTCATACAAAGGGGAGGCAGCGTCTGCCGCAACCTTAACTGAAAAGATGGAGTGGAGTGGACAACAGCTGAGAAGACCCTGTGGTGGCTCCATCAAGTAGCCTACGACCAACACAAAGAACACAAAGACCCCAAAGGAAAATGGGCAAGGGACAAGATCAGACATCTGAGAGGCAGGAAGTGGAGGAGCACATGACGGGATGGAGGAACAAATCACACTGGCACACAGACACCATCTCAAGCTCAGCACAGAGCAACAGAGAACACAGCTCAAGGGCATCAAGCGCGGCCATGCTGAGGCACCACAGGGCATGAGGGCTGCAGGACTGTGAGGTGTGACACCACCGAAAACTCTGCCATCACCTCTGAAAATTGAGCACTTCGTAAACCATGATCGTATAACCGTTTTTCAGTTATAGGTGAAACTTGCATATGTTCAACAGAACACATGGAAAAGAATGTTCATGGCATCACTTTATCATAGCCAAGGAATCCATATGACAAAGCAAATAACTCGTGTGAAACCTGACAGTGGTGGGAATGTAAACAGAGGGATCACAGAGCAGAAGGAACCAGACAAGCAGGAGGAAGGCTGCGCAGCACACATATGCCTGTGACCAAACACCAGCACATAATACTCAGGGCAAAGTCTCTCCCAGGTCACACTCAGTGTTACAGCCTTTAATAAATTCAGAAGAGGAAGCAAAAACTAGTCTCAAGGAGTAATGAACACAAGACTCAGGGTGGAGGTCGCTGAGAGGAGGTCACTGGGTGAGAAGCTGGGGATGTCCCAGCAAGGTGCACCTCAGCTAGACTGGGTATGAACAGGCCGCTGCCAAGGTCAAGGTTCAGGGCAGGTGGTGGGTGTGAGAGCACCTGTTATTCTACAGAAAGACTTAACCAAATACGAGTATCAAGCCAAATCAAATCGGTGTAAGAGAACAGAACTAGGATGAATCCGATTTACGAGGTTCCTCCTCAGCTGGAGGGGTGAGGAAGGGTGCTCTGGAGCGTCCTGATCCATCTGTGGGCCATGAAGCCGCGCCCACACATTCTCTCTGCTTTACAGGTCGGGCCATTAGAAATGGCTCCTTCTGTGCACATGTATGATTAGCATGTCCCAGAAAGAATGCTTTTGGTGGCCAAGCGCTCGGTCTGTGACGCATACCACCACAGAGGAAAGACAGACTCGTTGGGCTGAAGGAATAATGGCACGAAGACTGTACCCCGGCCCAGACAGAAAACGAGGCACTGCACGGGACCAGCAGGCCCTGCCCACAGTGCCCGACCTCTCTCTGTGGAGGCAGCGACTCTACTTGATAGAGCTGAATCAGTCATGTGTCCCTTCAGTTCAGTCACTTTGCTGAACATTCATGCTGTTGCTAACAGTGGTTCCAAAGATTTTTCTTGGTTTTTTACAAAATTGAATTCCAACTCATACATACGTAATGCAGCTCGCCTTCTCTTTAGAGTACGCACACCCCATTTCCATTTCCAGAGCAGAGTCTGTCCAGTGAATGGACCAGTCCTTGGAAAGACAGCAGAGCCCTGCCTGCTTGGCACCACAGTTGCAGGCTGACAGCTAGGTGAGGAAAAACTTCTCTGAGGCAAATGAGATGGTCTGCGGTCCTTAACCACAGGTTTTCAGTAAGATCAGTCTTCATTTTTTCCGTTTATCTGCTAGGAAGAATTTTAATGGTAGGATAGAAAGTCGTGTGCACAGCTCTGGTGTGACTGTCACCTGGTCAGCATTAATGATGCTGTTATACACTATGAGGCTTGGCTAAGTTCATATACATGGGGGATGCATGCATGCATGGGCTAAATCTGTCAGGATCAGTATTCCCATCACAGTAACTCAAAAAAAAAAAACAAACAAACAAACAAACAAACAAAAAAAACCCACCAAAAACCAAAAACCAAGGAACAGGGGCTGGAGAGATCTCACCAGTTAAAAGAGTATTTGCTGTTCTTACAGAGGACCTGAGTTTTGTTCCTAGGCCCAACACTGGGCAGCTCACATCTGCCTGTCACTCCAGTTCCAGGTGACCTGACGCCTCTGGCCTCTGTGGGTACCTGCACTCATGTGCATATACACAGATGGTCAAACACACATAATTTAAAATAAATTTTTAAAAAGCAAGGAGCTTGTGCCTGTTGAAATGTGCTATGGACTTAAACACTGCTTTGCCACCGTCTGCTGACTCTCAGGAATGGTCTCCCCACAGACACTGTACCGTTCATGTAGCTGGTTATCCCCCGTTACTTTCCATTTCCCATCATGCCCATTCTACTGACATGTGGCTTTAAAGCCATTTAAACTGGATTACTGGATTTCCTAGTTTATTCCTTTCCTTTGTTGTCAATTATTTTACCAATTTAATATAACTTTGATTTGTTTTTGAGACAGGGTCTCTCTGTAGCCCCAGCTGGCCTAGAACTCACTATGTAAATCAGGCTGGCCCTGGTCTCACAGAGATTGCTTGCCTCTGCCTCCTGAGTGCTGGGTATGGTAGTGTGAGCCACCACATCCAGCTCAATATAGCTTCTTTGTTTTCGCACAGGGCCATTTTCTGTAGTTTCACTGAGGGGCAAGCACATGCTGTCCTGTGTCTTCCTCAGATTCCTGGGACTAGCAGGTACGCTCTTCTGTGCTCTGAGAAAAGCAGTGTTCTTGCATCACTCCCTGCTCCCTTACCTGCTGTATTAGTTACTGTTCTGATGCTGTGATTAAAACCCCATGACAAAGGCAACTTATAGGACGAAGAGTTTCTGTGGCTTACAATTCCAGAGGGATAAAAGTCCATCATGGCGGGGAGGCATGGCAGGAGACGGCCAGAGCAGAACGCTGAGCGCTCATATCTTCAAGTGGGCACAGGAAGCAGAGAGAAACTTGAAATGGGGCAAGGCTACGGACTCTCAAAGCCTGCCCCCAGTGGTGCACTTCCTACAGCAAGACTGTAACTCCTAGGGAGTCCATGATGTCCCCAAACACCACCACCAACTAACCAAGTATTCAAATACTTAGAGCTCATGAGGGACATTCTCATTCAAACTGCCACACCTGCACAGTGTCTTTCCTTTCAGCTCTTGCTGGGATGACGAGTTTGCCCAGGACTTGCTAGCTCAGCTCAGTGTGAATACTCCACTTATCTGAAAACAGAAGGGGCTGATGCAGAAGGCATGTAGCACAGAAGTGCCTGGAATGCGGCTCTACCCACTCCAGCATTTCACAGAATACAGGGGTGTCCTGTGGGCCTGGGCCTTACTGGAGGGAGAGGAGCATGTCCACACGCTTTGTCCCCTCATGCCTGCTTGTTCTCAGCACGCCAGTGCCTTTGGTTTCTCCCAGTTTAGAGCTACAGGTCCTGGAGCTACCAGAAGGTCTTACACTTCTGTGGCACAGTGTTGACTCCACTGCCCATTCCCAGCCCTGACTGGGCCTTTTATTTCCACCCCTGGTTTATTCCACCAGTCTTTGTGACACCTCCTTTCCCAGGACTAGTATACTAACTGTCCTGACATGTTCAGTTAGTGAGAGGCCCTAGGGGAAAGGCTCAATTCCCAAAGGCGCATACCTCAGGTGCCTGTCACAAGTCTAGACCTTGCTTCTGGCTGGCTGTCAGGGGCTCCTCTGTTTCTTCTTCAGGTTAAAAAAAAAAAAGCCCACTCCCAAAATGCACAGGGTTCAGAAACACCCTTTCTTAGAATCCCTGGTTTATTATAATGGACACAGCCAGGAACAGTCAAATGGAAGCCTGAAACAGGGTGAGGGCAGGGAAGAACTATGGCTCCACTGGTCCCCGACATCTGCATGTGTTCCCCAACCGTAAGTCCTTTGTCCCTCCTCCTTTCCTGCTTTGTAAGTGGGTGTATAAACAGTGGTTTCACTACGTCATGTTCATACCTGCTCATGTGCTCTGCTGGTATTCACCTGCATCACTCTCCACCTGCTGCCGGTCCTCTTACTCCCCGAAATAGTGCCCCCTCTACTTTCATCCCCTTGTGTGCATCTTAAAATCTAGATTCAGCATGAGAAAACACATACTCATCTTTCTGAATTTGTTTTATCAAGCTTAACATAATAATTCCCAGTTCCACCCATGTCTTTCAAATGGCATAATTTCATCCTTTATGGTTGAAAAATACTCCACTGTGTGTGTGTGAATATATATATTCACACACACACACACACACACACATTTTCTTTATTTACTCATCGTTGATGGCATCAAGGCTGATTCCTTACATGGGATAGTGTGACCAGGGCTACAGTAAACATGGATGTGTAGGTATCTCTGTAGGATACAGATATAGATTCCTTTGGGATAAGCCTGGGAGAGGTACAATTAAATCACATGGTCATTCTAGTTTTACTTGCCTACCCCACCCCCCATATTTTTGGTGTAGCCCTGAATGACCTGAGTTTCTGGGAATCAGCAGGAGGACGGTGCCACTGCACCCAATAGGCCAGTGGCGATCTGAGTTAATCCTTGTACTAGAGAGGTGACCTGAGGTTAAACAATTTTTGGGGGGGTGTTTTTTTTCCAAGCTATTTTCTGTCTTCTATTCCTGCCTCACGAAAAACTCTGAAATGACTGGTTCATTTTTGTTCTTTGTTTCTGCTCTTTGAAGTCCTTTTCTGTCTATAAAACCCCCATTCTCTGCTCAGCTCAGGGAGACACTCTATGTTATAAAATTGAGGCAGGATAGAAAGACACGGAAATTCGGGCCAACGTGAGAAAACAAACCAACCCCTGCTACCCCGAGATTTAGTGGATGCCACTTGTCAGTGGAGCAGCAAGGACTTCAGCACAATTACCAAATGCTTAAGGCCTTTCTCCCTTTCTAGCTATAAACCTGCAATTTTCTAGGAATCTCACCAGAAACCCCATTTACAGGGAAGGGACGAGCTCTACACTCCCTGTGCAGCCATAGTGGCTCCTGGATACATCTGATCAGATTATAACTCCATCCAAGGCAGCTCTCCAGCCACCTCAAGTACCTCGCTTATCGAATAAAGACCAAAAGAAGCAAAAGGTTTCCTAGCAATCTTCTGAGCTATAACTTGAGAACCACAAAATGGTACAGGCCTAAGGCTAAGGCAATTAACTTTGGCTCCCCTGAAGAGCCGGAACCCACACATAGATGTGTCTCACCCTGCAGCACACGCTCTCAGGGAGGCTCTGGTTCCTTCCGAAGTGTCCCTCTCCTAACCCTCATGCTTAAGTCCGCATTCAAATATTCTTTGGGTTTTTTGGTCTTTCTGAAACAGGGTCTCCCTGCAGCCCCAGCTGTCCTGGAACTCACTATGTAGACCAGGCTGGACTTGAACTCAGAGATCACCTGCCTCTGCCTCCCAAGTGGTGGGACTATAGGCGTGCGCCACCACCACACCCAGCTAAAATGAAATTCAGCAGTGTGAGACATGCTGGTTATTTATTTATTTTTTTGGTGTTTTTTTTTTTTTTTTTTGAGACAGGGTCTCCCTGTAGCCCTAGTTGGCCTGGAACTCACTATGTAGACCAGGCTGGGCTCGAACTCACAGAGATCCACCTGCCTCTGCCTCCCGAGTGCTGGGATTAAAGGTCTATGCCACCACATCCGGCTTCAAATAAACTCTTGGGACTGGAGAGGTGGCTCAGTGGTTAAGAGTGCTTACTGCCCTTGCAGAGGACTGGGGTTCAGTTCCCAGCACCCACATGACAGCTAACAACTGTCTGTATCTCTGGTTCCTGTTAAGGTTCAGATAGCCCCACCCCCTTACCAACAGGGTCTCAGGGACTTCTCAAGCTCCTGAGAAAAGGGAACAGCGCTGATAAGCACCTTGGTCTTTGAAGTGAAGAGAAGCAGACTTTTCTCCACTGTTTGGCCAACACAGCAGGCTTCCCCTTTGATCTCTAAAGAGGAAATATTTTAGCAGTCCTGCTCTCCCACTCCCCCCTCCCCGCCCCAACTTTAAAAAGAAAATACACCTTCCCATCATCTGCAGGAAGCAGAAGTCTCCTCCTTAAAAAGACCCCAGTTCACGACCCAGGTAGACATTTTCCCTGCACGTAAGGGAATCTATCCCAAGTGTTCCTTTGCTAATAAACTCTGCTTTCTCCCGATCAACCCTATTCATTATACGGCTACTTTTTATCTATCAGTTCCAAGGGATCCAATGCCCCTTTTGGCCTTTGTGGGCACTGCATGAAAAAGTTGCACTTACATCTATACATGTAAAACACTCATACACATAAAATAAAAATAAAGCATAAAAAAATTAAAATACAATAAGATATTTTTAGTATGCTCTTGGGACTAGAGAGGTGGCTCAGTGGTTAATAAAGCTTACTACTCTTGAAGAGGACTCAAGTTCAGTTCCCAGCCCCTATATGGGATAGCTCAAAGCCACCTGTTACTTCAGCTCCAGAGGGATCTGAAGCCTCCAGTCTCTTTGAGCACCTGCACTCACCTATACACACCTGCAGAGACAGACACACAATTTAAAAATAATAATAAAAAAAAAAAAGCCGGGCATGGTGGCACATACCAATCCCAGCCCTCAGGAGGTAGAGGCAGGTGTATCTCTGTGAGATCAAGGCCAGCCTAGTCTACATAGTGAGTTCCAGGCCAGCTGGAGCTACAGGGAGACCCTGTTTCAAAACAAACAAAAAACCTGATTTATTTTATTTATCTTAATGATTTATTTAATGATTTGTTTGTATTTCAAAACAAACAAAAAACCTGGTTTATTTTAATCCTAAAAAACAAAAAACAAAAAAAAAGTAACAAAATCTCCAATTATGCATCATTATTCTGGCTAGTCTGAAATTCTTTTCAACACCAAAGCTACAAATTCCAGTTTGGTTTGAGCTAAAATCCCTAAAAGTCAAAGGAAACTTCTCAGGCTGCTGACGATGCAGGGGGAAGCTGTGTCTCTTTCCCCTGACCACTAAGAGAATGAAATGTTACCTAATTCTGTAAGAAAAAAGCCAACTTCTTGGGCTGCAATCCCAGTTCTCAGGAAGTAGACAGGAAGACCACTGACAGTTCTCTGATAGCGTAGGTTACTGAGTGCCAGACCAGTCTGTAGCACAGTGAGGCCCTAACTCAAACAAACAGCCAACTAACAGTTGTGACACTAACTTATAACTTTCAGCCACCACCTCTGAAATGGCAGAACAGCACTCTTTGGCAGCTTCTGAGCTGGGACAAGATAGGCACGAGGGAGAGGACGTGCTCTCTAGGGCAGGACGTGCACTCTCTGCCGTAGAGCGGGAGAGGCGAGCTGAAAGGAAAACTTAGTTCTTTCCTTAGTTGGAGACACACAGATGGGCGGCTCCTCTGAGCACTCTGCAAGCACAATGGAGCTCCCCACCCTGACCTGGGCTCAGCCCTGCTGGAGGCTCCTGGCTGGGAAGAAGCAAGCAGCAGGGTGCTGAAGACAACAGCTGTAGGACCCACGCCAACAGAGGTGTCTCCATAAACATACAAAGCAGGGTCTCCCTGCAGCTCCAGCGGGCTTAGAACTCGCTATGGAGACCAAGCTCAGCTCGATCTCTCAGAGATCTGCCTGCCTCTGTGTCCTGAGTGCTGGAAAGGAAAATGTCTTTAAAAAATGTTTATATGGGGCTGGAAAAATGGTTCAGCAGTTAAGAGCACTGGGTTACTCTTGCAGAAGACCCGAGTTCTATTCCCAGCACCCACATGGTGGCTATGAATCGTCCTTAACTCCAGTTCCAGGGGATCCGATGCCCTCTTCTGACCTCTGAAGCATTTCACAACATGGGTGCACTCACACACATGCAGGCAATACACTCATACAT
>NW_008328704.1:1380556-1386804 GCF_000622305.1 Nannospalax galili
ATAAATAAAACACTAAAAATGTTTATATGTGTACCCGAGGAGTTAAGACACCATAATGTCTCATTTGCTAAAAGCACCTATAAAAGTCTGTGAGGGCTCATTTTATTATTCTTCCACTACTGTTTAAAATGGTTGAGAACTTCTTATACCAAAAAGAAAAGGTGGAGATGGAGACCAAGAGGGAAAGCACCAACACAGCCATCTATCTGCGGAGGCTGACTCGAGGACAACCTTTCGGGACACAGTCAAATTCTACAAAACTTCTACATCTGAAGAGCACTGAACTTTCAAAGGAGACCCCCATCTTGTCCCTATTAACAGGAGGTACTGACTTGGAAGCAGACAACCCTCACTCGTTCCTATGAGGACACCTCTTCCTATGGAGGAACCCTAAGCACACAGGCAGAACACCTCTAGCCCCAGCTGAGCCCCTATGGCAGGGCAGAGGAGCCTGTTCAAGTAACCCACCACGTAACCCACCACCTCCTCTGGACAGCTTTGGTTCTCCAGGCTCCTCACTGACTAACACCTCTGGAGTTCTCACCTAACAGACTCAAATAACAGGGGCTGTTTACACTGTAGCAAGAATTGCTACAGGAGCAAGAAATGTCAAATTGCCTGCAGGAAGACCAGCAGAGTGCACAAGGGCCTACATGCAGAGCTCTGACCTCTTCCCCAGGGTCCCTCAGAAACCCCAATGACCTATTATTTTACGGTGGCACCTTCCATCGCTTGGGAACCAAGGTACCACACTAGAAAAAGAAAGCAGCACCAAAAGTGGAAGGGCTAGACCCACTAATGGACCTGTATCTCCACACGAGACAGCTGGACCCTCGCCTGTTCCTGGCTAGGAGACAGGGTAGTTTTGTGGCAGACCCTCCAAACCTCACTTCTGTAAAAAAATACATGATTCTTTTAAATTCTAAAGAACCCACTACTTAAGTTATAATCACCTACCATGATCGCTTTTTTTGCCATCTGATTTGTTCTTTCTATATTAAGAACCCACAAAGTTCTTTCTAGGGTTCTTAGTTCCCACCTGTGTTCACAGAGTAGCAGGACATGCAGGCAGGAGGTCAGACATTGCCTGGGCAAACCAGACAGGAGCTGCCAAGTAGCCCACATTCCCACCACTTACTGTGCAGGGGTCAAGGGAGGCTTGACCACACTCAAGGCATGGTCAGAGACGTGCAGAGCAGCACAGCTCAAGGTGCTCACAGGGCTGGTTCAAAATTGGTGAGCCCCATTACAGGGGCTGATTATGTCACAGCAGAGCTGAAACTGTTCCACAACTGTCAAGTCAGAGCCAAGTCCTGACTCTTATCCACAGCAAACGTGAGAAGAAACTAGCTGCAAAGAATTTCAAGCAGGCTTGGGGACCAAATGAGCCACGCAGAACAAAGACCAGCGCACGGATGAGGTTGGGACATGCAGACAGACTGCCTTGTCTACAAGGAAACTCACGAGTGCTGAGAAGTAGGACAGGCTTGTTCAGGTGGGTTGTCCAAGTCCCATCAGTTTAGAGCTACTCTCTGACTTCATCTTGGGTCAGGTTCCCAGAAAACAAAGTCTCAGCTGCTCTGAATTCTTACTGGAGAGAGAGCCACAAACTCAAAATCCTCAAACTAGGCATGGCGACACAGGCCTGTGGTCTCAGGACTAGGGATGCTGAGGCAGGAGGATCAAGAGGTAGAGACCAGTTTGGGCTACATGCAATTCCTAGGCCAGCCTGGACTGCACACAGAGGCCCTGCCTCAAGCAAATGAAGATATACAACGATCCATAAGCAGGTCCTTTGGAGAAGGTCTGGTATAATTTAAACCTGGGAAACTCTTCCTGTTAATAGAACACACACACACACACACACACACACACACACACACATCAGTAAATATATTCAAATGTATACACTTAAAATTTTTTTAGCATTTTATTTGTTAATTTTATTTTGTGTGTATGAGTGTATTTACCTGCATGCTGTAAGTGCACCCATGTTGTGCAATGCCCATGGAGGTCAGAAGAGGGCATTAGATTCCCTAGAATGGAGCTATGGACAGTTGTCAGCTGCCATGTGGGTGCTGGGAACCAACCCCTTTGCAAAAGCAGCCAGTGCTCTTTATCTCTGAGCCCCTCCCTAGTGACTTTTTGACTGCTCTGAGTTTAGTGAGTCACACAGAAGCAAGGTAACAAAAGGTTGAACCCAAGATGTGTGACCAGAGACAAACTGAGAATTTTTGTCAATTAAAATTTAATTAACTGAGCTAGGCATGGTGGTGCCCGCCTTTAATCCCAGCATTTGGGAGGCAGAGGCAGGCGGATCTCTGTGAGTTCAAGGCCAGCCCTGTCTACATAGTGAGTTCCAGGACAGCTGGGGCTACAGGAAGACCCTGTCTCAAAAAGACAAAAAAAAAAAAAAAAATTAATTAAAGTATTTGTCAAGCCAGGCATGATGGCATGTGCCTTTAATCCCAGCACTCGAGGCAGAATCTCCATGAGATTCAGGTCAGTCTGGTCTACATAGCGAGTTCTAGCTGGGGCTATAAGGAGACCCTGTCTTAAAAAGCTCCCCCACAAAAAATTGTCAACTTTACCACCCCCCCTCCCAGCTCAGGGCAACCTAAGGCGTCCATCCTGAAGGCCACCAGTACCCCTGTATCACTCATCCCTGAGCCTTCCATTTCTACATCATCTTCCGTATGTCAGCCATCCTGAAGGCGTTATCCCCAAAGTGTTCACTGCTAAGGCTCTGAGGAAGACTCAAACCAGGAGCACAAAAGCTGCTCTACTTTCTGTGGTGCTAGTTCATGTTTGTTCTTGTGCCTCAGCAGCGAAGAGAGGAGTGGTTTGGAAGGGGCCAAAAGGACCCACAGTCCTGGGTGAGGGGCCCAGATGTAAGAACCCTTCTGACTTTGGACACACTCCTCTCACCCTTTCTTCCAACACCTGGGTTCTCCTCAACTGAAGGCACCAGCTCCACAAGGGTAAACACAGTGCCACAAACGCATCTGAACGTTAACGTCTCCAACACAGATTTAATATCTTCTGAATGGACTGTTAATCAATTAAGCAGTTGGTAGGTACCAGATATTCCAGTCTTTATGACCATGAGCACAACTGCCTTAATTGAAGCAGATGGACATGATGATAACACGGCTGGTTTAGGATTCTGTAGGAAGTCCAGCTGGAGGCAAGGCAAGCTTGCATATCAGAAAGCAAGCTTTCCTTCAGCAAGTGGGAGCTGTGGCCGTGGCCAATCATGTCACGGACGTGGGCCGGGTCCTTCGCTAGCTGCTGTGTATTCACTCTTCCCCACAGAAATACTGGATTAAAAAAATGGCCTGCAGGGCTGGGAGGTGAGGAAGTGCTGTGACAAACGGCCAATTCCTGGTATTCTGGGAGCAAGCAATAAGGCCAGGCTGATTTACAATTAAATTTAAATGAAGAGTGTGCTGTGCAGCATGCTTGGTACATAATTTGTCCTTGTCCTCCTCCAGTGGGTGAGGAAGTTTCCTCTGCTGTGTTCCTAGTCTGGTTTCAGCAGGAGGCTGCGTTCCACTGAGATCTTGCCCATGAGGCTTCTGGGAGTGGGTAAGCACAATGGCAGAAAGGACAGCTTCTGAAGCCCTGGAATTCCAAGTTTATTTGTTTACACAGACTTTATTTTACCACACAAGTAACAAGTGTTGGTAAGTGCAGACAAGTGGTGAGCCAAGCTTCCCTCCCTGTCCCCCACAGAACCCTGCACGCTCAGCTCGTCACAGGATACACAGATCCTGTCTATGTCAGACCTGGAGGGCAGCCAGGGTCTGCTGATTGTCTCTTTTACGTATGACTTTGGCATTTTTATAGGCTGAAGTCTAGACCCGTGTGTAGAAGACCAGGTTCACGCCATTGCGCTCACACCAATACACGCACACACACACAAACAGGCCCTCAGCCTTGTTAAAGGCCCTTTGCGGGGGACTGGAGGCTAGAGTGCCCATGGTGGCAGCTCTGCACCCTTCATAAACGGACAGGCCTGCCTCCCCAGTGACTGTGGTGGTGCTGACGGTACAGCTCAGCCCTAACCAGAGACAGGGTCCAACCTGGAGCTGATGCAGGAGTGTGAGTGCCCACCTCAGGCAGAGCCACAGCACTTCACTAGAGAGGACTTCCTGGCTTTGTTCTGTCCTAAAGTTTTGTGAACTTGTCATCACAATTCTCAAAGAACATTCTTTCAATCTTTTGAGGAACATGGAAACTGCAACGAAAATCAACATAACATTAAAATAGGAGAAAGGCACTTAAAAGATGAGTTCTTTGGTATTTTTCTAAACTCTACTCTCAAAGGAGACAGGAAATCTCTACTGCCAAGCGGTATAAACACAAGCAAGGAGGCTGTGACACTTTCCTCCTTGGGTTCTGATCGCATTTCACTCCCTTGGGATTGTACAACAGCAGGTACAGTTCACACAATGTAGAAAAGGCCAATTTCCCATCTGACACCAATCTTCACCTGCCATTAAAATCTGGAGCCTAGTGAGGTGTCACATGACACCCAGTGGCATGGGCGGGCATAATCCCGGCTGGTCTTAGTCATGTGGCAGGGGCAGGCGTAATCCTGGCTGGTCTTAGTCATGTGGCACGGGCGGGCATAATCCCGGCTGGTCTTAGTCATGTGGCACGGGCGGGCGTAATCCCGGCTGGTCTTAGTCATGTGGCACGGGCGGGCGTAATCCTGGCTGGTCTTAGTCATGTGGCATGGGCAGGCATAATCCCAGCTGGGAGTGCAGCTCATCAGTGGCAGAACAGGTGCCTGGCTTTCATGAAGCCTTGGGGTCTATCTCCAGCACCACAATAAAGTTTATGTTGGCAGTTTGATTAATCCATGGAAGAAAAAATACTTCTCAGAATTGTTGCACGATCTTTCCGTTAAAAAACACAGACATCAGCTGGGTGTGGTGAAGCATGCCTTTAATCCAAAACTCAGGAGGCAGAGGCAAGCAGATCTCAGTGAGAGAGAGGCCAGCCTGGGCCACATAGTAATGTTCCAGGCCAGGTGAGGCTACTGGGAGACCCTGACTCAAAATACAAACAAACAAAAATTACATCTATGGTGTGGACAGATGTAAGTAGCCTCATTTTGCCTCTTCCAAATGAATTAACATTTTAACTTCTGCCCAGTAAGCTAACCCTAGCCGTGGTGCATGAAGCAAAGATGCTCTCCCTCTTTAATCCCGGACACTCATCTCCCTCTTCTCCCAGACCCTCCCTTCTGTTGTCCTACTTTCTTAAATTTAAGTTTATTCCTTTTGTGTGCAAGTGAGAGTGGAGGAGGTGAGCAGAGGTCAAAGGGAAGTTTTCTCCTTCTATCTTGTGGGTTCCAGGGATCAAACTCAGGTTGCTAGACTTGGTGGCAGGCACCTTTACCCACCATGCCACCTAGCTGGCCCCAAAAGGCTCTCACTTTTCCTTTGTTATTCTGAGGCAGGGTCTCATGTACCCACCCAGGTGGGGTTCAAGCCAGCTGAGGCCAAGCATAAGCCTGAAACCCTGACCTCTATCTAGCTCCCAACTCTAGAGTAGCAGGGATATCACAGCCTATGAGCCTCTACCACCTCATTTTCTGGAGTCACTAGGGACTCGCCCGGGGGCCTGGCCTCTGATATGCTAGGTTGTTCCGGTTTTCTGAGGCAAGGTCTCATGTAACCCAGGCTGGCCTTGAACTCTCTACATAGGTGAGGATGACTTTGCACACCCTAACCTCCCACCTCCTTCCAAGTGCTGGGACGATAGGTAGGCACGACCACATCCAGTTCCCCCCTTTCCATTCAACAATTCCAAAGTCTTTCCAAACGTGCTTATCTGTCAGCCTCTGGAGATTGTCTCAAAGTAAAAATAGATCCAAAGCTCCAAGTCATGCTTATTTAAGATGTCACTGAATGACTTAAATATTTAAGTTATTTGTATAGGTCTATGTACGAGTGCAGTACCCACAGGACAGAAGAGGGCATTAGAGCCTGTGGAGCTGAGGTTACAGGCAGTAGTGAGCCACCTGACATGGCTGCTACGAACTAACCCAGGTCTTTTGTAAGAACAATACTCTCTGACCTACTGAGCCATCTTCCCATCCCTCATCACACAGGGTATAGAAACTAGCTCACAACGGACCAAAGACCTACATGTAATCACTAAAACTAAAAAAAATTCTTAGATGGACATATAGGTTTATAGTAGGTTAGGTAATGGTTTCTTTTTTTTTTTAGTAA
>NW_008328704.1:1386848-1399150 GCF_000622305.1 Nannospalax galili
AGAGACTGTCAGATCCCCTGGAACTGGAGTTACAGACAGTTGTGAGCTGCCATGTGGGTGCTGGGAATCGAACCCAAGTCCTCTGCAAGAGCAGTCAGTGCTCTTAACCGCTGAGCCATCTCTCCAGCCCTAAATTTTATTTTATGTGTATGTGTGTATTGCCTGCATGTGGGTAAGTGTACCTGTAGCGTGCAATGCCCACAGAGGACAGAAGAGGCTGTCAAATCCCCTGGAACTGGAGTTAAGGACATTTGTTAGCTGCCATGTGGGTGCTGGAAATCGAACCTGGGTCCTCTACAAGAGCAACCAATGTTCTTAACTGCTGAGCCATCTCTCCAGTGCCCAACACTATGATTTTATAACACTGGGTAAATGCTTAAGTAATTAGCGTGCAATGCCCACAGAGGACAGAAGAGGCTGTCAAATCCCCTGGAACTGGAGTTAAGGACATTTGTTAGCTGCCATGTGGGTGCTGGAAATCGAACCTGGGTCCTCTACAAGAGCAACCAATGTTCTTAACTGCTGAGCCATCTCTCCAGTGCCCAACACTATGATTTTATAACACTGGGTAAATGCTTAAGTAATTCTATCCATAAATATGATGGAATATTCCACTTGAAAATAAAGGACTGGTAACAATATAGAATGGTTATCTTTAGTCTGTAAACCCTGGGAGCAAAATACAAAACATATATAAATTTAGCTTAGCAGAATTATGCAGCATACAGACAGAAGGGACAAACAGCACAGAATCACAACAGCAGCCGACTCCGGGTCCTTTTCCTTTCACACCGCCCTTCTTGGTCTCTCCATTATAACACTCTTTGTACAAGTAAAAGGAGAAGCCAGGCTCCCTTGGGGCCTCACAATGGTGCGCGTGTCCGTGCCTCCCGGCCACGCACAGGGCCCTGCATCTTGCCGGGTACTGCTCCAGGTGCGTACTGCAGGGAGGCATGGGTGATGCTCAGGGTAGAGCAGGCTGTGCGCTGTGCTCTGGCGTTGCTGCTCTTTGACAGCCTTCTACAATCCCAGCAGCCTGAGGAGTCGAAGGAGAGAACGACACAAGGGGCCTAAAACTGAGGCAAAGAAGACAGGTGATGAGGAGCAAGCCAAAGGGCAAAGCCAAGAAAGAGAGAAGAGGGAGCAAAAATGGCTGAAGACAGGACTGGCAAGATGGCTCAGTGGGTAAATGCACCCGTTACTGAGCAGGATGGCTTAAGTCTGACCCCCCAGGCTCTACATGATAGGAGGAGGGAACCAACTCCCCCAAGTTGTCCTCTGACCTCCATGTGTGCCACTGTATGCACATCACCTCCCACCCCCAGTAAACAGAGGTTAACAAGAATTAAGTGGCTGACGACAAGGACATCAGAGGCTTGCCAGCAGCTCCTCCAGGCCAGGCCCAGAGACCAGGCAGTTCACACTGCAAGGGGTTAACAACAGCAAGAAATGAAAGGAAGATGCAGACGCAGGGGCCCCTGCCCTCCCCCCCCGGGGGGGGGCACTTGCACAAAGGGAGATAGCACACTGAGGTATGTGGATGAGGAAGAGAGAGGGTCAAGTGTCCTGGAAGCAGACACTGTTCAATCCTGGTGGCATCTCATAGTCTCTTGCAAAGTGAGTCCTCGGGGCATGGCATATCACAGCACTGTGGGGCAGTCCTGCTCAGCAGACTGAGAGACCTGTGGTAGCAGCAGGAAGAATATCTGCTGGCTCTGGGGAAGCAACGCAGGCACCCAGGAAAAGCGGGCAGGTTTGGGCACCCAATGGGCTCAGCTGTACGTCAGACTGCGACGCTGGGCAGCTGTACACTGAGCATCTGGTCCCTAACCAATCACATGCTTGTGCATTCTGAATGACATCTGTGTTGACTGGTCCTGGTTATTAGCAAAAGCACACGAGAAGCCATATGGACAGCACCTTGTCAATTACAGTTAACACCTAAAGGCCTACAGAGGCCTTCAAGCCTCACTCCACAGCACTTCCCCTGCAGCTGTACCACTTCTCTACTGCCGGGAAGCAGGGCACCATCATCACTGGGCTATTCAGAAACTGACCACTGCAGACAGATGTGGCTCACCCAAGGGGTCGAAACCAGGCAGCGTTCAGACCCCAAGTCCTTTATTCTTCACGGAGCCACCCAGACATGGATTCTTTCTAACAGACACACGAGTGTTGCCTCCATGAAAGAAGTGAGGTACGGGAGTGTGTACAGCAGTGGCAGCACCCCGTCACGACATGGCACTGTACAGGGGTAGGCCGACCAGCCTGTCCACCAGGAGCTGCCTGGAGGGACTGGGAGCAGCCAAAGGCCTGAAGAGAGCTCTGCTGCACGACAGAAGACAGAAGGTGCAGCCTACCACTAGCACCTGCCTTCCAAAAACAAAAGCTTACTGGTAACAGCAGCACAGCAATATGCCACTGACAATATGCCCCACTGCAGGAGGGCCCTGGGCCTGAGGGGCAGAACCAAGTAACACACAGCGGCATCCAACTCAGTTGAGTCCACAGTACTCCCTAAGTGTGTATTCTAGACTCCAGCCAGTAGCAGTTACTGTTCCAACCAATCCTTGGTGTACAAAAGGCCCCCAGTGGCTCACCTTGGAGGAAAGCATAGGCACCAATCAAAATAAAGGGAGGTGCTTTCCACAAGCTTCCAGAATAAGAATTGGCATGGGAGTGAGAAAGAAAAGAAAAGCTGACCCATAAAAGGAAGAGACGTTTGAAATGACTGTTCCTCGGTGCACTCACAGGATATACTGCTCAATACCAGTGTGGGTATTAAAGCGTACTGCCGGAGACGGGGCTCGCTGTGAGTCAGCGGGGCTCGCTGTGAGTCAGCTGGGACTGCAGCACCTCTCACCTTCAGTTTCCAGACTAGCGGAACCAGTGCCCGCGGTGACAGACTGCAGTGAAGCTCCAACGTCAGGAGTCACAACGAGGCCCAGTCCAGCTGGGGTGGGCATCAGGGCACTGCCAGGCAGGTGGCCTCATCCCCACCAGCGACACGTGTGGTGGGGACACAGCTCAAAATGCTGCTATCTCTGACAGGACAGATCCTCTGTGTCTCCTAACGTGCTTACCTAGAGGGCTCTGCTATGAAGACAGAAGGCTCTCCGAGGAAATCTCACTCTCAGTGGCCTGTGTTCCATCACACAGGTGAAGTTACTGAGGCAGAATAGAACATAACTCACAAATCCAGGGAGTCCTGGGTTCAAATCCCAGCCTTGCCACTGGCCAACTGAAGGACTCCATGGCTAGTGTCTCATGTCCAGCTGTTTTTACTCATAAAAGGAGAGTAAGGCAGTTAAAGCTAGAATTACTGAGATTAAAAACACCATGTCTTAACTTGGTAGGGAAATTAAACACATATTTTTTTTTCCTGCTTAAGACAATTTTTACTCATCAACAATGTAACAATGTAACAATGTAATTCCACGGGAATTGTGACTTGGAGCTATGAAGCAGAATGAGGGAAGGCCCGGGAGGCAGTGCCAAGGGCCTCAGGGAGGAGGACAGGCCAGGGCGTGAAGGGCTGAAGGGCAAGACCAGAGTCGAAGCACAAGGCAGACTCCAGCGAGGCCAGGCTGCCCATTCCAACAAAGCTGTAAAAAATTCATTAACAAGCACTAGGTATTTGGATAGGATATGAGGGGAGGGGGTCAAAGACAAAGGTTTACATTTACTTAAGATCAGCGCCTAGGATTGGAAGTGCGGTTTGGCTGGTAGATTGCACGTCTAGCATCCGTGAAGTCCTGGGTTTGATCCAAACCACCACATAAATCAGACACACACCATAACCCCAGCACTTAGGAGGTAGAGGCCAGAAGATAAGAAGTTCAAGACCACTCTCAGCAACACAAATGGGCTAGAGGCCAGTCTGTGTTACAAGAGACTGACTCAAAAAACATAAATAAAAATGGATGTCAACTATGGCTCAGGGCATGAGACAAGGACCCACTCAGGCAGGCTCTTGAAGGTGTCCTGGCTGTATCATGAGGTGAACATGCTTCTCATCCCACAGGGATCCTAAGGAGAAGCACAGCTTATGATCTGTACACACCCCCTCCCCGACCCAGGGGCATCGTCTGATTTTCATTTGGCCCATTTATCTTATTTTTTCTTTCTCTTTTCCTATATTATTTACTTTGGGGAGGAAGCAGATGGGTGATGACATCAGACATCCATCAGGGGTGTTTTCATACTCAGTACTACTTGCAATGCTTATGTAACCCAAGGCTATGAAGCAGGGACTGAGTGAAGCCTGCCTCTTCTAACTCCCAGCTACAGTGGTCCTTGGAGTTTGGGGTGGGCTGAGGGACCCAGACCTCAACCGTTTTGAGTAAACTGCGCAGCATCATGGTTTCTTTTTTTTAAAAAAATTCTTTATTATTTTTATTTTACGTATATGAGTGTATTGTCTGCATGCATGTGAGTGCACCCGTGTCGTGCAATGCGGTGGAGGTCAGAAGAGGGCTTTGGATTCCCCTGGAACTGGAGTTAAGGACGGTTTGTAGCCGCCATGTGGGTGCTGGGAATCGAACCCGGGTCCTCTACAAGAGCAGTCAGTGCTCTTAACCACTGAGCCGTCTCTCCAGCCCCAGCATGGCTTCTTAAAGAACAATTCCTAATTGATGGCATTATGCTCAAACAAAGAAGTGAATAACAAAAACTACGTCCTCATCTTCTAATGTTCATCTTCTAAGCTCATTCTATGGCAGAGCCTCTGCCACCCTGACCCTGGTCCACAGCGTGCCCTCCCAGCTAGGTTTTAATTTCCTGGATGGTTTCTATGGTTTGAATTGCTACCTGGGAAGCTAAGACCCAGTGAGATCATATCAAGAGGTGGACCTTCAAGGTGGCTCTGTTGCAGTGGGACTGCACAATAGAAAAGGGCTGCGGTGGCCCAGCCAGGCCCTTCCCACCCTCCTATGGTCCACACGTGGAGTCACAGCATTCATCCCCTCTGGAAGGTGTCTTCCCAGGCTCTTACTATACAACAAATCTGCCAATGCCTTGACCTTGGCCAGCTCCAGAACTGACAGCAATGCATGCCTAGTTCTATAAATCACCAGTCTCGCATGTGGGGCTAGCAGTGTGAGCACACTGAGGCATAAATGTGGCACAATTCAGTCACGATGCATGGCAACTGTCATGGAGCTCGGCGCTCAGGGCCCTCCCCCTCTTTCTCTTGTCGAAGTGGCCATTTCTGCCCTCTGAAGCTCAAAGGTCCTGCCCTCCATCCCTTCAACATGAGTTCAGTCTTATGGCCAGGACAGGAGCATCTAGGTAGGATGCCCTCCTCCTCCACCTTCTCCCTCAGGGCAACCTTATCCATCATGAAAGGACTATGAAAACAGTGTGCTCCCTTCCCTTCTGTCTCCAAAGCACTGGGGAAAGTATGGGCCTCTGTCTTTAAATGCCTTTTCCCAGCAGACAGCCACTTGGTCTCATAAATCTTTATTATTATGTGCACACTCATAAGGCTACCTACAACACAGCAGTATTCAAAAGAAGTTGCCAATTCCTCTCAGGACAAGCCATTATCGGCTGTTCCAGTAATGACGAAGACAAGGCTTAACCTAAACACCAGGGCTGACACTGGCCGCATGGCACATGAAGAGGCTTCTGAAGCCTGTTAAATGGTTCTGCCCCAAGTATATGAACAGGAGTCAGGAAGTCAGGAAACCAGAGGCAAATTCCCCTGGATAAATTTAGAACTTTAAAACAATACTGGCAATGTGGCGCTCACATCTGCACAGGTCCTGCGAGGCACACAGTGCTGGTACTCCAACAGTGTGTCTAAGAGGGGCATCAACACAGCACACGGGAAGAGACGTTTCTGTAGCACCCTGCCCGCACTTTTCATCAACACAAAGGTCATGGATGTCCATGATTAAACACATAGCTGTATGCATCGGCAATTTTTAATGAAACACAATACAGCTGATTAAAGTTGTAGACCTATCAATGCTATGTATATGAATCAGACAAATAAGTCAGACTACCATTAAAGTGCCTAGAAGAGCAGTTAGAAGACAGAGGGACAAATAAGTAGCCAAGAAGCAACTGCTCCATAAATATGGCATCATTCAGTTGCTTTGTGGCCACAATTCCAGCAAAGACCAGAACTAATTTGAAAGGAGGTGATGATGGGACCCTAACAGCAGACAATCAACTGCTCTCCTGCCATTATCTGATGCCATCAGAAGGGTGAGGAGGGGAGGGAGCTGGGCCAAATCACTCACAGGGAGTACTTTATCCAAAGCTGATTTCCTAGTTGCATTTGTAAGGCAGAGGCAGGGAGAAAGTCCTACTGAGAGCTGAACTGCACAATCTCAACTCCCTTCTGGAGAGCATGCTGGGTGCACAGACTACCCCTGAGCTACCTTCACACACCAGGTACGGGTGCAGGCAGCCCTCACAAAGGACTCCAGACATGTCACCCACACTGTGAGCCCAAGACTGTGCTGCTGCATGGCTTTCCTGGTAGGTCAATATGGGAGAGGAGAGGTGAGCCAGGAGAGTCACAGAAGACAGATGAACTCCAGATCTGAGCTGAAAAGAAAAAGGCCTACTGTTCCATAAAAAAATGCACTTAGTACTTTTTGGTAGGGAAGTAAGTCCCTTTTGCAAAGGACTCAGGTGTTTCCAGTTTGGTCGGTGTGGGGGTGTGCAGCAGTGACCAAGCAGCCTCTGCTCTTCAGTTCTTACTGCTGCTGGTCACTGGGCCTCATGTCAGCCCTGGAACACAGCCAGCTGAGCATGAACAGAAGGAGATGCGCTGCCATTGGTCTGCCTACCGTTTCACACATGTGGGAGCTCAGTCTAAGCCTGCCCCCTTCTGTGTCTGTATTTTGCTTGCCTAGACCCTCAGACCTCCAGACCCATCTAGCATGCCTGTATTGATCTCAGTTTGAGCCCTGCCCCCGAGGGTGCCCTCCAGTGTCCTCACTCACATCTCCAATAGGTGTCCATCCATACTTTCACTCAGCTAGGTGTATACCTTAAGATGGCTGGTAGTGTGATTCTGTGTGTTTATTTATTAAAAAGTACTGTGCGATAAATCTATTCCTGTTTCTTATTTTTTCATTAAACATTTTCCATTTAAAAACACTTAAATCAACTTTAATGAGGTACAGTTTGCATACGACAAAATACACCAGTTTAAGTTGCAGTCTGCAGCCTACCGTGCTTCCCTAACCACCACAGTTCCTGCAGAGGACACGCCCATGCAACCTGCTTGAGCCCAGGTGTGCACCTGCCCCAGCTCTGCTCCACCTCTGCTGTCTCATCACAGGCCAGTCTTCCTGAGAGCGTCACATAATACAAACCCAATGTGCCCTTCGCGTTACTTCATGGTTATCCTTCATTAATGTCTATCAAACACTGATAGAAAGTTTTAGATTCCTGTTCTTGAATCTTGGTGTGCACATCCTGCCTGCTGCAAAGTTCTGTCTGATTATGACTTGCAGGGTGAGGTAGGTGATGGTCCCCATCCTCTACGTCCTCAAGTACTCGCATGAAGACTCGCATTCCTTCTAAGTGTTCGACAGAACTCACCAGCAAAGATACCTGGGCCCAGGCTTTCTTCCTAAGGGTTTAGCTCAAACTCAATTTTTGTAGGCGTAGAACCCACATGACTGCTCCGCCCTTCTCCTGTCACGTTCAGACCCCTGTCTTTCAAGAGATTCCTCCCTTTCATCGATGGTTGCTGGTACTCGGTCCCTCACAACAGACGGTCCTCAGCCTCCTGCAGGGCCTGCACTGCGGTCCCTCCCTTTCTGTCTTCTAGCTGCTGAGCATTTTAGCTAAAATTTAATAATTTTGGAACTTCTCAAAAACTATCTAGTTTCATGAAGTTCTGCAAACTTGGGGTCCATCTGCTGTTCCCTTGTCATCCTTCGTCTCTGCTTCCACTGCTTGAGCTCTTCCTAGCAAGAAAGACTATACATTTTTGACCTTCCAATTAGAATCTCTAAGTGTCATGATTTTGAGAGTGGTTATGGCTGATATACGATGTAATTTTATTAGTTGCTTACAATGCCTTCCCATGCTCCCCACGGTCATCTCATGAATGGCACTGTGATGAGAAGGGTTGTGCCAGGTCTCTCTGGACACGTCTATGTGCCACTGGGAAAGCAAACTTACTGCTGTGAAAGAGGCGAGCTGGGGGGACCCATGTGCTGAATGTACACGTGTGTCCCAGAACAGTGACAGGACGGGAGGCCTGGGCACTGGAGAAGGGAACAGGGTTCCCCGATTCTTAAGACGGGTTCCTCCCCATCTTGTCCTGCTGGTATCCAGGACTTCTTGTACTGTGGCAGAAGAGAGCAAACCTCTGCATTCCCCATCCCAGAAGGCTGTCTCAGGTTTCTCCACCCACCTCGATGGTGGCTGAAATAACTGGCAAAGCCCCACCATGTTACATGGGCCCCAGGCCCCCCATAAAGGCAGTGGATTAAGCACACGGGGGTCTTAGCTCCTTCCACACCACCACTACAATGACTGAAGGAAAACATATAGGCAAAGAACACCGGGGAGGGACTTGCTGCATCGTTCAGATGTCGGCTCCGTGGCTGGGCACTGATGCTTAATCTTGCCCACTCACTACCACGCAAGCAGTCTAAACTTGCTCATCCTGAAAAGAGGGCCCGTGACAATCCGTCCTCACAGGCTTGTTGCACGGCTGAGGAAGTTTACTCATGAAACGGCTCAACTGACACTCAGTAAATAGTAGCTTCAATTCCTAATCTTAAATCTTCAGCCAAATGTAAAAAGCAGCAAGACAAGATGACTTAGCACAGAGATCTTAGGCACTAAGCCTAGATGAGCACAGACAAAAAGGAATGAGCACACGATCTCACAAAGCAGGGCGTCAAGAAGCAAGTGACTGGCCAGAAACACAAGCCCATAGGAAATCCTGGGCATGGTTAGAGCCCTCGGGTGTGTGTCTGCTGTTGCCAGGATCCGAGAGGAAACCACAGATGACCTGGCTGTGGGGCAGCACCCACGCTGACGACCCCTGCTGCCCGGCCTCGTGTCCAAGCTCTCCTCTCTGCCTCTCTCCATGTTTTGTTGTTAGCTGTACCTTCCCTGATCCTTTATGGTGAACATCAAATTTTCTTTTACTTTTTGATCTGACTAAATGCCCGAGCTACACATGCATGGTTTCTGTTGTGCTTTTCCTGTAACTCAGCATGGGTATTTACTACTTTAAATAAAATAAGTAATTTTTAATAAGTATTTCCGGGGCAGTTAAGAACACTGGCTGTTCTTGCAGAAGACCCGGGTTTGAATCCCAGCACCCACATGGCAGCTGGCAACCGTCTGTAACTCCAGTTCCAGGGGATCTGACAGCCTCTTCTGACCTCCTCGGGCACTGCACGACACGGGTGCATTCACCTACATGCAGGCAATACATACACACATATACAAAAAATAAATAAAATATTTTTTTTTAAAAGTATTTCCAAGTTGGATGATGTGGAGGCATGTTCCTGTAATCCCAGCATTCAGGAGGCTAAGGCAGGAGGTTGAGAGTTTCAGGACAGACTAAATTAGTGTGACGCTTTGCTACAAAAACAGCAGCGGCAACAAGGTAAATGAAAAAATAAAGAGCAAAGTATTTCTTCTTTAACCTAAAACTTTTTGTTCACAGACATTTTTTTGTACATGAACATTTTAAACCTGGGTTTTGGACATGAGATGAGCCCTGTCAGCAAGGGGTATGTCTCTCTCCCTCACACATCTTGTTTAAACCCTGTCCTTTCATTACTGAGTCCCAAGTGCACTGTGTGGTCTGAGAACAAACACATGAGGCAGACCCTCTGGGATTCCTAATGTTTTCTTTGGCGTTTGGCGCACAGTTTATTTCAGGAACAGTCCACATGTGCTTCAAAGTAATACACTGTCTCTGTTGGGTGTATGGTTCTGGGTGCAGCTATGGACCTGGCTGATCCATCAAGCCCACTAGCTGCTTGGTTCCCACCCTGCTACTGGCTGAGCTCCTCCCTGGTCCTGCAGGTGGTGACTTCGGTGTCAAGGTCCCACTGCCAGGACACAGTGATGCCCACTGTGGCTTCCTGCCCTCTGCTCCTTCTGCACAGTGAAGCCCATGGCTGTGTCCCTCCCAGTAAACTGCCTCAGCTCCTGCTCTGCCTCGCGCCTCTGCTGCTGGCCGCTTCTCTTTTCCTCCTCACTGTCTCCCTCTCCCTTGCCTTTCCCTTCCTTCTCTGCCCAGTTCTGCCCCTGGGGGGAATTCGCCCACCCACTCTCCCAGCTCTGCTTCCCGAGTAAGTTACACCCATAATGCCGCCTTCCCAACCCACCTGTGGATGCTGTCACACTCCCCCCGGTATTTTGTCATAACAGCCTGTGTGTTCTCCATGTGCCCAGTGGTCCCCGGGGCCAATGTGACGCCTTCCATCACAGATTCCTTCTTGTCATGACTTCCAGGGAGACAGCGTCTTTCCTTCCCTTCTTCCTGCCCTTCCTTCTGAGCTACAGAGCGAAGCCAAAACAACGAAGACAAGCAGAGAAAGGTCACGTGCTCAGTCAGGAAGCCCCTTGGTCTGCCCTTGTCCGTCCTGAGGACTGTCTCGGCTGCCCCTGCCTCTACTCCACCACAGTGGGGACATGATCGCCTCCAAGGTTTGATAGTGACTCTGGCTTTCTGTCCTGTGGCTCACCGTAGGCTCTGTCCATGTCCCTCTCCCCTTGGAGGTCAGTCACGCTGAGTGGAGAGAGTCGGTAGCCAAGGCCATTCTGGACTGTTTGACTCTTTTTCTTGTGGATGAAAGTCAGATTTTTTTCTCTCTATCACAATACTCTAGTATGGTCATCCTAACTGGGTGTAAGTCAAGAGACTGGGACAGTCAGAGTACTGTCTAGTACGGGAAGAAACATCTTCTGAATAGGCACAGGGCAAACTGCAGAGCCTGGATGGCTCCAGGAGTCAGCCAATGTCTCCAGATGATGAAGCTATTCTTCACGATGGATTCAAGTCAAGCTCTTTGGGACTGAGGTCAAAGACTGGGATAACAGCACAGCACGGCCAGCTGGCTTCTCTGCTCACCTCACATAGGGTCTCACTTCAGAGCGTAAGGTGGCCTAGAACTCACAGCAATACACCTGCCTCAGCCTCAGGACTGCCAGGACTTATTTTTTTTAAGGATCTCAATATGATCACACAGTAACTACATAGGAAGTTTGTTCAGAAGACTCCTCAGAGAACAGATGGTTTACTACCATCAAAAATTGCAAGACTTAATGTTTGCAGAGGTAGCTCTTACTGATTGTTGGCTGAGTCTTCAAAAAGCAGCATAAAGTATATGCAACACGGTGTCTGAAATAAGACAAGTACCAGGCAGGGACAGGTCTGGCCAGGGAGATGGCAGAAAATGCCACACCCTGTTCAGGAAGGATCCATGCACAGCTTCATCTTGCTGGGGGCACTGGGCAGAGCTGCAGCTGCTGCCAAACACGCATTAACACCTCACAGTTAGCATTTAACTCCTGGAGACTCCTTGGCTTAACTGGAGGCAAAGAAATGGGTTTCTTGACCTCTCTCCTATTCAAAATAATGCCTGTCATTTTCATTAACAGACAACACAACTGCACAGTGCAACAGGCATCAATCCACTTTACAGCAAGTCCCACAGCAAATAAAGTGCCTTGGAGTCACAACTTCCAGTAGCTCACAAATGTGCCCACAGTAAATTTAAAATGCTCTTATGCCACTCAATCAAAGAAACAGAAAACAGCCAAGGGGAATTACAGCTGAGATTCTTACATCATGCTGAAATGTATGGTGGGTAAGGTAATTACTGACAGAGAGAGCAATGTAATTGTTCACTTAAGAATTATTGAAATGGGTTTCTGAAGGACAGGAAAAAAATCAGAAAAAACCCAAAAACAATGTTTTCCAATAACTACGTTATCATCAAGTAAGATTCAGAGATACAGTTGCTGACAAATAGACATAAGTATACTTTTGCATATGAAGCAAGTTTATACGTGTATTGTTTACAAAGTATACTGGCAACTTGCCTTACCTAATGAGAATAGTAGTTTTGTTTTTTCTTTCTTTTTTTTCCCCATCTTTTTGAGACAGGGTCTCCCTGTAGCTCCAGCTGTCCTGGAACTCACTATGTAGACCAGGCTGGCCTTGGACTCACAGAGATCCGCCTGCCTCTGCCTCCCAAGTGCTGAGATTAAAGGCGTGCACACCATGCCCGGCTGAGAATAGATTTTAATATTATGGAAGGAGGGAAGAAGGGGAGAGGGGACAGGAGGGGAGG
>NW_008328704.1:1399276-1428530 GCF_000622305.1 Nannospalax galili
GGGAGGAAGCTCACGAGCACTCCTCCCTAGGTCCTCACCCTCGTTTGCAGCCAGATTCTGGGTCTGTGCTTTTGCAGCAGGAACTGGCAAACACCAAGTTTACAGACAAATCTGGTCCAGTGCCTGCTTCTGTAAACAGTGTTCTAGGGAGCACAGCCACGCTCACCTGTTTACATACTGTCCAGGGCTCCTTCACAGTGCAACAATGGAGTGCAGACTGCTTATGACCTGAGCCTTCCCAGAACAGAAGGCAGAGCCTATGTGAGAGCTACTCTGAGCTCAAAGACTGGATCTTCCTAAGCCTAAGTCCCAAAGCTGTAGGCTTCAGTTAAGTAACACATGGACAGTGAGATGTGAAGGCAGCAGGGGGGTTCCTGAGGGTCTCCCTGAAGAAGGTGTCTAGTAGAGGGCCAGGGTTAGCCTTCACAAAGACTGGTGTGATGTCAGTGAGCCACAGAGCTACAGCTGTTGTCAACTGAAGATAAAATGTGGATAATTTTCACTACCAGCCCCTTTAACAATTTACTTTTCAGTAAATTCTCTGAAAAAATATTCCATTTTTATTACATAATATAAAATTTACTTTTAAATGAAAAACTAACTCTAAAAACATAACAAACAACTATGTAAGTGTAACCCCTTCTCCACCAAAAGGAAAATGTGTTTTCAAAGTTGCAAAGATGTGCCAGCTTCACTTGCTGCTGCGAGCAGCAGAGGACACAGCACAATACCCCCAACTACAGCACCTCACTGAGGCAAAGCCCTCCCCGAGCCACTGCGGCTGCTCGGGCCGTGTCGGAAACCATAGTCCACAACTACAGCAAACTGATGTCAGAGACAATGTCACAGAACTGTGTGACTCTATTCTTTACTACACTTCCTGCTGATGTGTCATGCTTGCTCTGAAAACATTAATTATGTCCTCAATCCAGAAAAGATCTTGGGAAGCGACAGCAATAATGCGTCATGTCTTGGGTAGAGAAAGCCCATTCCCTCCTTGGCAGCGGGGGTGGGGGGTGGGGGGGGTGCACACAGGAGCTGCAGAAGCCAGGCCAGCTGTGACAGGTGCTGCCTTTGGGGCACAGCGTCCTCTAGGCACAGAGGCTAGTCCTTGTCAGTGTGGAGCGGGAGGGCAGGGTAGGACAGTATACTGAAGGACTGCCTTGGATCTGCCACAGGCACTGGGAGTGGTGGATCAGGAAGGTGTGGATGAATTCAGTCCTGATTTCAGGCTCCACGGGTGCCTGTGCCCATGTTGTGAAAACCGCATCAAAGCCCTGGCATGCAGCTAGCATTCAGAGGGATTGCAGAACCAGTGTCCATCCTCGATCTGGGGTGCACTGCGGGTGATGCAGGGGCGTCCAAGGTAGAGGGAGGAGGAGCTGCCATGCAGCTGGCTCTGTGGGGTCCACTGTGCCCCCACAGCTCTGACACACAACTTCCTGCTTTGCTGTACCAGATCCAACCATGGCCCATTGAGGACCGAGGGTCTCCTTAGCATTACCTGCATTGTCTTCCTGAACATGGGCCCCCAGTAATCTTTCTACATAGACACTTAGGGCTCTCCTACAGAGTCCTCCGTGATGAAGACATTTACTGTCCTGTAGTCTGGCCGAATCCACCCTCTGATCCCAGTTACCTCCTGTGAATCCTCCCCTGACTGGTAGGGCCAATATGCTCACTCTCAGGTGCAGCCTGGGCAGTGCACTTCTGTCTGTAGGAATTCTACTTCCAGCTGCTCTGAGTGCCTGGTTCTCCATGGCCTAGAGGGACATGCCTGCCTTCTGAAATGTAGCAGCTCCTGGTGCCATAAATTCATTCAATCATTGGTCACGAGTTGCCTTGAAATATTCACACTTTC
Source organism: Nannospalax galili (assembly GCF_000622305.1). Classification (NCBI taxonomy): domain Eukaryota; kingdom Metazoa; phylum Chordata; class Mammalia; order Rodentia; family Spalacidae; genus Nannospalax; species Nannospalax galili. Next base: position 1,401,138 of record NW_008328704.1, read on the forward strand.
TCTGACTTGCACAAAGTATCTATTTTAAAAGAATCTCTCAGGCCACATCTCACCTCCTTAGCTGAAGATGAGGCATCTGAGGTAGCATGTGTCTCCCATACTGCCTCAGCATGGGCTCCCTCAGTGCCAGCTGCAAGTGCATACTCTACTTTGGGGACAATGAATCAAGCGTGTGAACTCCTGAGTTGCCAAGCCTGTAGCTCTTCCTGGAGTCTGTAGGCACTCATTCCCAAACCATTTAGTGAGCAGACATGAAGCTTGGACAGAAAAGGCAACGTTCCAGCAGGCTGGATGGAGGAGAACGGGTAAAGGGGGGGAGGACGGCACAGCGGCAGCGTGGCTTCAAGAAAGGCACATTTTCCCTGAGAGCACTTCAGTCTAGTCCAGGCGCCGAGTCTCCTCCATGCAGTCCCAACCCACGCCCCTCTATCAGCGGGCCTGGGCCTTCCTGTTTCCCAAGTGTGGGAAAGGATCTCTGAGGCCTCTGCCACCCAGCGTGTCTCCCTTCTCTGTCCCCCATGCCATCATGCATCTTCAGTCTCCTGCTGGCATGTCCCACGAGCTCCCAGTGCAGTCCTCAGCTCATCAGCCTCCGCAGGCTCCCTGCCAGAAGCCAGAGGTGCCGCCAGGCCTTTCATTTAAGGTCCGACCGAACCTGCTCTTCCTACCAACCTTCTTACTTCTTATGTCTTAGTTTTATTTCTTGCTTCTAGTAACCTCACTCCTCTCCAAAATGACCTGTATTTTGGTCATTCTGCAACTCTCACCACTGCCAGTTGGTGTGGCAGTGTGCTCCTTGGGTAGCTGGCGACCATGTGAGGCCCCACCACCGTGTACAAAAGAGAATGGGAGGCAGCACACATGGGTGCCCCTCCAGGTGAGGCAGTATGCTTCTCCCATTTCTTAGAGAAAGTAAAAATGAGGTCCTGGCTAATCCCCAATTCTGGCGTTCTCCGAAGCAGGGAGGAAAGGAAGCCGAATGGCTGCTGCAGCCCATGACCGCCTGGGGCTGGGTGGCAGGGATTCTGCGGCAGAGACAAAGCAAGCAGGCCACACTACTCCAACCTAGCAGCTCTGCAACCTTAAGCACCTGCCCCAGGCTGTGGTCACCCAGACTGGTCTTCTCAGGGCTGACCATGCTGTTGGCATGAGGCCAGGCCCACAATTTTCCACAGCTTCTTAGGTTTGGGGAAGGACCAGGAAACTGTGAGCCTGGGAATGGGCCAACAGCTAAGGAAGAATGCAGTGTGCACACAGCTGTGTGGCTCTTGTCAGAGCCCTCCAGAGAGCAGCTCCCTACTGGCTGAGGGTCTACTGCTCACGGGCTTTTCAGCTACACATAAATGAAAAAGCACTAAAGACCAGCAGGGCAGTGTGGCAAGCTGGCTCTGGAGGCAAGACACACACGACCCACCCAGAATGCAAGCAGCCATGGTGGTCTCAGAAGCAGGCTCTGTGTCCGTACACACCACACATTTCCTTCCCTTGTTTCCCAGTGCTCAGGCCTCAAAAGGAACGGAGGCAGTGAAGGGTTCACTTCTGACTACGAAGAATGAATTCAGAGATTATACTTCATGCAAGGAATGAAATGACTTCTTCCACAATAGCCTTTTTCCTCCCAGATGAAAAGGAGTCACCAGTTAGCCCAATCTCAGCATCACCTATGGCCACTTCCCCTCAGTGAACAAAGATGTGCACAAGGTGACTTTGGAAATCACAAGAGAGCAAATTCCATGTGACTTGATTCAGGGGAAGGAGCACCTTCTGTTCTGACTAAGCCCAGGGCAAGCACCCATGTCATGTGACATCAGAACACAGGGCACGTTCTGCTGTGTTCCTGACACGTGCCTGAGACCCCCATGATTTGGAATCTGGCCGCACGAGCACTTACCAGCGCAGGGCAATCTTGATAGGGGTGGTGAGGCAGGATGTGAACAGGTCAGCTGGGAGGTCAGGGATCATAGGCAGGAGCTCGTTGGCTTCACAGGCCGCCAACTGGATGCAGTTTTTCATCGACGGGGGCAAGGGCATCTGGGCAAGTGGGTGGTTTGGGTTAATCGCAGCTACCTATGGGAGAACACAGAAAAAGAGTGTTTCAGCTGACCCAGCTGCAGGGAAAGCTGGGCAGCCCTGCTTCTGACAAACCTATCCTCTTATCAGACCCCTCCATGCGTCAGAACGGCTTCACGCACACGAGCAGGACGGTACACGTGGCCTGGGCCTTCACGCTGTTGTACTGTTGGTGGTAAGCTTTCGGTCCTTAATCCATCCCAACCTTACCTTGGAGTGTTTAATGACACAAGAAGATGTTCAGAACACATCATCAATACTAACAACAAAAGAAGACTCCAAGCAGCACAGCGTGGGCCTGCCACCATCAAACCCAGACAGAAGGCAGAATACAAGGCGCATGGTGGTGGTTAGAGGGGTTTCTGTGTTCATCTGATCTCTGTAAAGGTTCTACAAACAAATATGCACTTGCTCTGCACTGGAGACAAAGTGTTTGGTTCGATTCTGAATGATCCCTTTTTAAGGCGGGGAAAGGGCCGCCTGTTGGGTATTTCCCTCAATGAGATTTGGAAAGGGGAAGGCCCTGGGCTGAGGCTGACAGAGCCACCACACCCAGCTTCCAAAAGCGAAAATAACGCAGTGCTTAAACCTTTAGACATGACATGACTCCCTCACACTGGCACAGAGAATCCTGCATCCTTGCTGTGCCACCAAAGCAGCAGTGTATGTCCAAACACAAGACATGACTTACCAGGTACAACCATGCCTCATGTGCATGTGGCACCTGCTTCATATGGTGACACGTGACAGTGTTTGATCTGCCACCGGCTCTGCTGTCATTTTCAGAAATAATGACGATTCATAAGAACTCCCAGACTTTGGCCAGCAAGGCCTGGCAAGCATGACATGGGGCCTTTGAGTACACACTGCTTTGCCTGCTTCCGATGGAGCTTGTGGCAACAGGTTGGAACGATCTCACTCACGTAGTGCTCTGGCTCAGGGAAGCAGAGCAGCCGTGCGCAATGGTCTGCCTGGAGCAGGCAGTGTGGTGCAGAAGACAGGGGCTGCTCACAGGCATGCGGTGCTGAGGAAGGGAAATCCCTCGAGTGCCAGCAGGGCGTGAGCCTGAAGCCACTCATCAACACCGCGAGGGCCAACTTGAGGGAGAGCACAGGGCAGAAGGGAGGGTGCTGGAGAGCACCTGCATTCCATTACCTGGCCTGCATCTTCATGTCTGAGCACGACACATAGGTTACTGAAAGATCAGGAAACTGAGAAAACCCTGCACGGCCCAGGCAGCTTTCAGCAGCCCCCGCTCACTCACCTACGAGTACTCATTTTTTGGCCATAATGAAAAGCTATCAACTGTGGAGCCCCAGTTTGATCCAGCCCATCTTGGCTGAGATCTGGCAAAACACAGCTCCAAATCAAACCTGATGAAATGAAGTTTAATTCCAGAAGAAACCTCCTTCTAGTGTGGATTTATTTAGTTATAAGGCCATTCCAGAGCAAGGATCTTAGCCTCCTGAACTTCCAGGTCATTTGTTAAGTGACTCCTGGGGCTTATGTTATAAACCCTCTGGGGCAAGATGCTGTTGCTTCCCCCTGGGACCACAGCAGAGGCCAGAACAGGGGTCCTGTGGGCAATCCCAGTGAGTACCAAGGAGGGTCATGAGCTAGGGCAGCATCTTTCTGAATCGCCAATGGCAACCGAGACTTGGAAAGCGCACTTCCATGCCACTGCCTTTCCTCCTTTCTCACTGACAATCCCTTGTAGCTGGTGGTTCTTAATGTCCCTAAGCTCTTTCACACATGCTGCTGATCTGCTTCCAGTATTCTAAGGAAGGAAGCTTTATCTCCACTTTCAAAGATCTTCAGTAATAAAGAAATAGAGGCTTCGAGAAGCGATGTGACTATAATCTGAGCATGCAGGAAGCTGAGGCAGGGGGCCTGCTGTGAGTTTAAGGGCAGCCTGGGCTACACAGTGATGAGACTGTGGAGCTGCTCTACTCTGTTTTGGAGACCTTTCCTGCCCCATTGTTTCATCTGGAATATCTGGAGTCTGGGTCAGACACCCAGGTTCCACACGGCACATTCTACACTTTTAAGATCAAATCCACATCAAGTTGCAGCATCTCTTGAACATCTAACCCAGTGATGACGGCAAATGATGCTACCATTTCACTACCCCTAGCTTGGGCAGCTACTATTCCTCAAATGGTGGGTATTAAAAGTGCACATTTTATCAATAACGCCCCCACTACAGGAATATTAAGCTCAAAGTACAAATCAGGTACTTCTATACAATAGCAAAAATAATATAAGCCATTTAATAAAAACAGTAATTTCTGGGGAAATGGGTGATAAATTTTGTGCAACATAAAGCATTTTATAATTTGCATGGCTGTGGATCAAACCTAGAGTCTCAAGCATGCTAGGCAAGCACTCTATAGCTGAGCTGGACCCCAGTCCCATGTTAACTGTTTTAAATGTACAGCTCAGGGTACAATGGCATTGAGTAACACCAACAAGGAGTGGGCTTTCTTAAGGCAGAGAGAAGGAAGCCAAGGCCATCTGTAAAATAATTTTCTGGGCTCTGGCTGGATAAGCTAAAATAGATCAGCAAAGCAACAGCTCTGCACAGGAAATTGGTTTCCAGGTCTGTAGCATCAACCCCGCTCTGCAGGATGATGGGTCTGGACAGATCTGGCCTGCAGCTTGTCAGCTGTGAGTCATGCAGGGGCCAGGCAGGCGCTCTGGAGACCACAGAAACATCAGAGCACAGCCTCCATGGCCAGGCACTGATGGGCAGGTGGAGCTGCACAGAAGGGCTTTCTGGTTTCCAGCCTGGTAGAAACGGAGTGGGAGGGAGGAGAGAAGATGACCGCCACTCCTGTGTAGGCTCTAGGAAGGCTGGATGCATAAGCAGCAGAGCCAAGGACAGAGTCTTGAGGTGTGGGTCACAGTCTTGGTGACATCTGTCTGGAGCTGCTTGGCAGACTGGCAGTTTCAATAAGTACTACTAACTACCACCAGACAAGGCCAGCCAGCAGACAATTACAAAGGAAAACACTATGTAGGAAAGAATGGCTAATGACCCAAAGCCAAGATTCAAAAAAGCCCTTCAGAGTGTTGGTTTATAAGCAAGGGAAGGGCCTTGGCTGGGGGGGCGGGCAGGTGAACCGCGCAGTTCAGGAGCAGACAGCATGTGGGCCTCAGGCCCATAGGACACAAACTATGCTTAACGACTGTGAGAACTCTGCCCTGGGGATAATCAGATCCAGTGATATTTTTCAAAAAAACACTCTAAACTTAAGGCAAAGGGTTCCACCAATGAACATTATTTTCAGACTTGCTGATGCAGGAAAAAAAAATTCATTTAACACGTATAAGTTACTTCCCTACACTGTTTGAGTTTGATTTATCTAAGGTACTGACCCTTTAATCGAAATGATTCTTCAAAAGCCATCCTGCATGTAAGGCTCATTTCTAGTAACTCCAAGGCCTAGAAAGGCAGCCAGACAGCACAGGTGATGCTGAGGTGCTGGCGCTCCTGAGGGGCTGGCGGCACGTCTGCCCAGGGAATTTCTCCTGGGAGATCCGGAGGCTCAAGCACCAGAACCACCTTCAAAAGCTCCCAAGGCCTTCTGGAAGATTTGGGAAGGGTCCAATCCTCAGATGCAATTTACTCCAACCAGCTCCAAAGGAGACATCTGTTGCCTCTGCCACGGTTGTGGGTGCTGTGGAGTTGAGGGCTCTGGCTCCTGACTGGGCTAGGTACTTCCTGACAGCATTCCATTGCTCAGGGTAGCACCTGGGTTTCTTGTTTCCAAAGCTCGGTTGAGATGGAGCTGCTTCTGCTCTTTCACCCACGAGACACAGAGCCAGAGGCACCGGTAGGTCCAGGTTTCCCAGACAAACATCTCCTTGGCTTTCCTTCTAGTTCAACCCAGGAGCAACTTTTATCTCTATTCAACAGCACCTCATTACAGGGACAGTTCACAGATCAGAGAGCGATGAACTAAGTGGAGCTCATGTTACCTGTCCAACTTCATTCCTATTTAAAGATCTAGCATGGGAGACATTATATTAAAGACAGCAGGTACCACGCTGAAGAAGTGTTCATAATATATTACTCATGTAATTTTATGGATCTGGTATTCAATAATAATGTGATCAAATGGTATACACATGGCTAGGAATGGAAATCTTGGCCAGAAGAGCAGGGGATGACTTCTGGTAGAGGCAACTCAGTGCTGTCTTTCAAAGGGCAGCTAGAGTCTCTCAGCAATGGTTTACCATGATTGTCCTGAGCTTACCCCAATGAACTGTCCATTACTTTAAAGCCACTTAGTTGCTGGCAGCTCAGTTTCTAAAAGCTCTGAAAAACATTCTACAATTCAGTGAACACGTTAATTAGAAATGATAAGCAAATTCTACTCCCTAACCATACTTGGACTGAACCAACAACTGACGAGGAAATGCGGCCAGTCACGGGCATCCGAAAGAAATTTAGGGGCAGCTTAACATCTTCCTCCACTGTGAGCTGACCAGCTGTTGGAGGACAGAGCCTGGAGCAGGGCCTAAGGAGGCAGGAGGGAGGAGTCCCAGGGTTGTTGCCCAGCTAAGTTGTGTGAAGGGACTCAGAAGCAGAGTGGTCTCTTCTATGTGAGACGCAGAACGCCGTGCTGCATGGTCACACCTGAAATTCAGTCACACAGTGTCTCTTCCAGAGCGCTGGGATGCCTGCAGTCTACCCCACAAACAGCATTCTCCAGAAGGCTGGTCGGCCCTTGAGGCAAGAAGGCCTATTGGCATGAAGTGTTACTGGTGACCTGCTGTAGGATTTCCTGGCTCAGGGCCCACGAGGGCATGTTTCTAACACTGACCACAGGGTTTTGGACCCCAGCACCAAGGACACACTTGCAGTTCCAGGTCTCGTGCCGCCCGAGGACCCTGACCTCTCCTCCCAGGTCACTCCTACAGTCTTAGCTGGGGGCAGAGATCACTTGCTTCCTTGCTGCTCGCTGCTTCTTCATCTGTCTACCAAAAATGTGAATGAACCCATAAGCAGCTGTGGGCTTGGCACGTCATCCCAGCCGAAAGCCAGCGTCAGGGCAGAGGCCATCTCTCTTTGTCCTGAAGTCGCATGCTTCCAGCACCAGCACAGCCTGCAGCTCCAGCTTACAAGCTAAGGATCTTATTAAAACACTTGGAAACTTTCTGTCCATCATCACCCACTGTCTCTGCTGAGATCACTGTAATGAACTGAGTCATCGGAGTCCTGGCTTCCTTCAGAGAGTGACAGGAGCACAGGGAGGCTCTGTTTCCATTAGCAAGTGGGAGCGGGAGCGCTGAAGGACACAGTGACAGCTGAGCACGAAGGCCTGTGCTCCCCTCAGTCCTCAAAGGACAGTCTAACAAGGCCAGCCCTGAGCAACGGCACTCCACCTGCCTGTTACGACAAACGCCGCCTGGAAAGGAAGGGACCTGTGCAGCAGTGCTGTAGCAGGCCAAGCGTGTGCATTGTGCTTTGTGCCAGTGCATGATGGGCTACATGTGTGCAGCTGTCAAGTCTGCATACATGTGTTTCATACATGTGCATGTGTGTACACTTGCTCCTCCTATGGTGGTTTAAGCTGTCTATCTTCCTCCAATGGTAGCTTCTGGGTCATGTACTACCTCCGTCTCCAATGGCCACTGTCCGCACGACCCTCATATTCTGGGCAATGCTCCCTCTCACACCAACCTATGGCCCATTAGTAGAAACACACTCCAGTGACACCCATTCTACATGTTACAGAATATGAGGGGTGTGTAGACAGTGGCCATTGGAGACAGAGGCAGTGACACAGAAACTGCAATTGAGGGAGGGACTCTAGATAGGCGGACTAGATTCCAGGGGATGAACTTGCACCGAGGGACATCTAGATACAAGTGCCTGACAGAATAGGACTTAAAGTATATGACAATGCATGAAATCTGGTGGGAGCGTTCAGGGGTGTGAATGGGGGGGTTTAAACCCAATTAAGATCTATTATATGAAATGCACAAAAACTCAGCAAAAAATTTTTTTAAACAAAGCAAAATTTTAAAAAGTATTTTATTTTTATTTTATGTGTATGCGTGTATTGCCTGCATGTAGGTAAGTGCACCCGTGTCGTGCAATGCCCGCAGAGGACAGAAGAGGCTGTAGGATCCCCTAGAACTGGAGTTACGGACAGTTGTTAGGTGCTATGTGGGTGCTGGGATTCGAACCCGGGTCTTCTGTAAGAACAGTCAGTGTCTTAACATCTCTCCAGCCCCAAACAAAGCAAAATTTTAAAAGAAGACTCCAGGGGCTGGAGAGATGGCTCAGGGGTTAAGCGTACGGACTGCTCTCGAAGAGAACCCAGTTCAGTTCCCAGCACCCACATGGCAGCTACAAACCATCCTTAACTCCAGTTCCAGGGGAATCCGAAGCTCTCTTCTGATCTCCGCGGCATTGCACGACACGGGTGCACTCATATACATGCAGGCGATACACTCATACACATAAATAATAAAAAAGACCCCACCCCCACTAGGCCTAACCCCCACAGCTCGCTTGCTGTCCTCCGCTCTCAGAAAGCTGCCCTTCATGGGCATCTCCATTTACCCAATTTCCCCTCATTGTGAGGCCTGCTGCCTACACTGAAACGTCCTTGCTAAGTTTCCCAGGGCCCAAGCCTAGGCTTGAAGGCCCCTCCTCAGCCATCAACTCCTGTGGCCTCTCACAGCAAGCCAAGTAGTTAACCACCCCTAGTTCCAGGAAATGTTTACTCCCACCTGACTTCCCAACTGTTCTTGGATTTCCTCCCACTCCCCGAGCAAGCTCTTCTGTTCCTGGGCTTCTATCACAGAGCAGTGTAGGCCCTGGCCTCACCACTCCAGCCCCTCACACCTCATGGCTCTCATCACGGTATATTCAGAGATCTTTCTACACCTCCCAATGCCAAGGCGGCTCCCTAAAGAGACCTCAAGGCCCACACGACCGGTGCAGAGCTCTTGCTCACACACTCACATCCACCCAGAGTCCAGTTCTGTCTACTCAGCTCAAAGAATAGCTGCTCCCTCCTACCTGGCCCAACATCGAGTTCATGTTTAATTCCCCCTCACCCTCACCTTGTGGTGCTGTGGCTAGAACCCAGGGCCTCACGTATGACAGGCAAGCACTCTACCACTGAGCCCTTACCTCCAATTCTCTCATTTCTTATATCTGTGTCTAATTCCCTTGCAGAGCCTGAGGTGCGCTGACCCTTCTGCTGCTGCCATCAAGTTCGAACACCATCAGGTCAGGCCTTGGCCACCTGGCTTGACCCTGTTCCAGCCTGCTCAACCCTTGGACAGAGCCACACACAGAGCCACTTGAGGGATCTTTTGTTTAGTAAACAGCACATTTCTGCTGAATGATGACTGTGGGGCAGACATTGTCAGGTCCTAGGCCTCAGTGATTCCCTAACCCTCAGAATCTTCCAGAGAAGCCCCAAGTCTTTACTAGGAAGTCCTGCTTGATGTGCCTTCTGCAAGGACCTGCCTTCTACATATCAGTTCTGGCCAATAGCTCCCTTGTCCTTGGACACATAGCAACAGTCAAGGTTATTTCTTTTCACTCATAAAAGTGAGAAACAACAAGATCATTTTAAACCAAAAGAAAGTAATAGAAATGAACTAAAAACAACTACACTGGAAGAAACAGGTAACTTAGGAGGGTAGAGACTTTCTTGTTAAAACCCACAAATTAGTATCACTTATAAATTAAAGGAGAAAATACAGAGCGCACGTAACAGATGCTGGCTCATTCCCCGACTGCCTACAAATAATAAAACCATGATATCCAAGAAGAACAGAGACATGAAAACCACAACATGCAAGACGAAGACAGGCGAGCTACCTGCAGCAGCCCAGGAACTGTAAGTGTCACAGGACAAATGCCCAGAGGATACAGCCATCATGAAACACACCTTCTGACAGGTGACCTACAGATCAATCTGTGGCACTCACCACAATCCCAGCATTCAGGAGACTGCGATAGGCAGATCAGCATGGGTTCAAGTTCATCCACTGTAGTCTAGGCCAGTTTGGGCTACAGAGTGAGACTGCCTCAAAAATAAAATCTCAGGCAATACTGTAACACCACAGTAACTTAACATAGTGACTGGCCTGTGTGGCCAGACTCCACATTAGCCATGCAGTGGCTCATCCTGAGCTCTGGTAAAGGAGTCTGACATTTCAAGAACTCAAGGGCTGAACCTGGACAAAAGGCTCTTCCTCCAACATGACAATGGTTCTCTGGGAAGATATCCTCAAGCTCCTGTCAGGCTAATACCCAGAGACTGCCCAAGAGCCAGTCCTGAACCCACCCTGGAGATGCTCAGGATGGAGTCTTCCTGTAACAAAGCAAAGCAGAGTCCTGCATCTCTGTAACCAAAAGCTCTGCTGGTCTGGAGAGACAGCTCAGCGGTTGAGAGCATGGGCTTCTCTTGCAGAGGACCCAGGTTTGGTTCCCAGCACCCACATGGTAGCTAACCACCACCTGTAACTCGAGTTCCAGGGGATTTGGTGCCCTCTCCTGACCTCTGTGAGCATTGTACCACATGGGTGCACTTACATACATGCAGGCAATATACTCATACACAAAATAATAAAATAGAAATATTTAGTATTTTTAAAAGCACTGCTCTTCGCCTCTCGCAACAAGTAAGAAATGCATCAAGCTCTCTCTCCAGCTGTGCCCCACTTCTGTAGAGTGAGCACAGTAGCTATGCTGGGAGAATTCATGAAACGCATCACCGATGGGTAACACTCACCACTGAACATGGTACTTAAGGACTCCGATCTGGATGGCAGCAGGGGACCTTCGGATTCCTGGGCACAGCTGCAACAAGGCCAGGGCCAATTTTTCAGGTATACCTGCTCATCCACTGAAGCACGGGGTGTCTTAAGAGTGCAGACAGCCTGCAGCTGCATGCCCACGTGCTACAGCAGTGCATGGTGCACAGTGCACTTGCATCCCTCTTTAGACAATTCAGGGATCATTCTCAACCCCATCCCCTGCCCCTGGAGGAGATTCAGATTACATCCACTTTCTAAGGAAGGAGGCAGGTGTAGACAGCACCGCCCTTCCCCCCCCCCTCCCTCCTGCAGAGACAGAACAGCCTGGAGCTGTGGGCCTGGAGCTGTGGCAGGCAGGTGGGCAAAGCACAACCCAGAGGAAGCAGCTCTCACAAGCACGGCGGCTTCCACGCATCTCTTCTGTGCTTGGTGCCTAGGCTGCTTTGGTAGACCAAAGGAGAGCATCAAGAAAGAGGAGTGGGCCTAAAACAGAGTGTGCCTGGAGAGTTGAGGGCAGCTGAGGGCCGCCTGCAGGTGGCCACCGACAGGAGCAGGAGTGGGGCTCCTGTGCAAAGGGACCGAGAAAAGGACACCCTGAAATTCGATGCTAGAGGATGTGGGGTTGGGGGAAGACGACAGGTCTCTATTCAGAAAAAAGACTATCTCTAGCAAGAGTAGACAAGCAAAAAGCCTCACACCTTCCCCGCCCCCTCACACTCAGTGAGCACACAGCCATGATCAGGGGACACAGGTGGATGCTTGCCATCTTTCAGGATGTCCACACACCAAGCACATAGACCTGACTACGGTTGGGGACAGAAGACAAGGAGAAAGCAGAGGTGACAGAAGTTGGGAAGACAGCGGCAAGGGGAGTGCAAGGGGCTTGGAGCACCCACGCAGGCATGATCGGCCACTGCTGCCAAGGCCAGGAACAGACCTGCCGAGGCCAGCATTACCACAGCTAAGGCTGCAAGTCATAGAGAACCCAAAATACACACTACAACTGAGCAGCATGTCCAGTCACTATTGGACGTCCACCTCACTCCCTAGGTAAGGACCACTAGGCTAGCCTCAAACAAGAATGCAGGCAATTACAAGTGTGCGCCCCCATGCCTAGCTGATTCCTCTGTTTTCATTTTACTGTATTTTATTTATTGTCTTAGGGAATGAACCCATGGCCGTGCACACACGGGTCACTCTTCTACTGACCTATGGCTGTCACCTTCTTTTTACCGTTTTTTCGTACAATTTTTTTGAGAGGAATTTACTTATTTAATATATGAGTGCTTTGCCTGTACTTATGTGAGGCGGCCAGAAGACAGCGTTGGATCCCCTGGAACTGGAGTTAAGGATGGTTGTTAGCCACCATGTGGGTGCTGGGAACCAAACCTGGGTCCTCTGCAAGAGCAACCAGTGCCCTTAACCACTGAGCCACCTCCCTAGACCCCAGGCAGGCCTTGTACTTGCTATCCTACTCAGCCTCTGGAGCTGCTGGAATAACAGGCCTGCCCATTAGGCCCTGTGGATTCCTCAGTCTACTTTATTCATGACGCAGAGTCTCCCTGTAGCCCCAGCTGGCCTAGTGCTGGGATTAAAGGCATGCACCTCCACGTGGCAGATTCCTCTAGTTCTTAAAGAGGGGTTACTAATGGTGGTTCTTCTTTGGGTTTGGAAACTCATCCAGAGCTGACCTAAATGGGTGAATCAAGACACAGGGCATTCAAATTACCTCCAGACCTGGAGAGCAATTTGGGGCCCCTCTGCCGACACCTGCTCAGGAAGGTGCAGTTAAGGAATATTCATTACAAATGAGTTCTCTGTACTCTTTGATTTTTTAAAAAACCATAACAAATACTAATTTGGTGAAAATAGAAGTACTTAAAAAAAAAGAACATTAAAAACTGAGAGACTTGCAGGTTTTCTTTAATTTTCAAACTACAAAACAGCAGTCTGACACAATAAAAAAATGTAAGGAAGACTCCCGAGTGACAGATACATATTCTTCCAGCGCTGGTGAAGTTTCGATGAATGCGGTAATCTACGCTTGTTTTATGAAGTCGCCTTCTACTTTACCAATGGGATTCCTCAGAGAGAAGTGCACAACAAAGAAACCCCAGGGTCCCAGTCAAGCACCACGCCATCAGGAAAGCGAGAGCTGGCAATCAGTCCTTAATGCTTATGCCACTTGTGTGTGTTCCCTCTTACCGTCTGGAGGCTTCTGGTCCAACCAGTCATTTTCTCGCACTATATTTAATCATCTTTCTCTCCTCTGCCTTCTCCCCTACACTGCAGATGCATTCCCAGCTGGATCTCGGCTGCCACAAGGACAAGCAGGAGGCACAGAGATGTTTTCTTTCCTATCCTAGTGCAGACCAGAAGAGCAGCGCCAGGACCATGCATTGTAAACATTGGCCCAAACAAATTAGTTGACAATTTCCATCAGCTCACAAACTGCACACATTGGAAGGATGAGCTAAACAGGTCGCACAGGGCTGGTGTTTCTACAGGAGACAGCGAGATGACTAACACACATCAAGGTCTTAGCTGGGAGCCACTGTATAAAATTCTGCAATTTTAATTTCCACTGTTTAAGCAACTAAACAATGGCCAATAATAGTAAGTGTGATAGAGAATCACAAGTGCAATCTACATTGTAATTATATAAAAAGAGCAAAGTTAAAGGCTGAGCTAATGATGAAACACATGGCGTGACACATGCCACCTCGGTTAACATTTTCTCTATTTGATCTCTTTCATAACAAATGAATCAATTACCCCCCCCCAAAAAAAAGATGCATATAAATCTTTTTTGTTGTTGCTGTACTTGACGAAATGAACAGTGTTTGGGGCTGATTCCTCCTTGGCGCCGCAGCATGGGAACATTTACTAGGATGTATAAGCTGTGGATGTGAGCCTCTGATGGAAGGGGGGACGGCTGGGGGGGGGCACGACTAACAAGGCTGGTCTTTTCCTTCACCACGCGGCAGCTCAAGAAACGGCTGTAAGAAACAGGCAGGAGTCGTTGGCACCTTTGACATTATAAAAGTTAAAAATATTGTTCACACAATGTTTCTTACTTGATGTGAGAAAACACAAATGACCTCTAAGTGCTCTGGGTGTTTAGGGTAACCAGACGGCCTGCCCAGGGTAAACCCAGAAGGAACAGTGAGGAGCAGATCTGTGGGACCAAACCTGACCTTTCCCTTTTCTTCTTGCTAAATGCAAAACATCAAGAGGTTAGCAAACACCTCATTCCACTTTCAAGGGTACAGGACGTTACACTTACCAGTCACGCTTATACAATGTTCCACACATATAAAATATTCAACAGCAAGAGGCTACCTAAAGTTCCACTAAATAGAACTTCAAATTTCGATGCTGACTCCCTCAGCACCCTCCTCTGATGAAATGTGAAAACATAACAAACACACAAAAATGAACAGACTCAAAAAGGCTTGAGGAGACCACACTGAAGGCCATGTTTGTTCTTGGATTGAGAATTTTCTACACTGCAACCAATCAGAATTCATGAGCCCCCGGAGGCCGCAGAGCATTTCCACCCAGCTCCTGGGCAGGCCACAGTATGGAGGCCTCTTAATTGAAACTGCCTCTTCAATTTTCTTTTTAGAACTCACCATTTAATTAAACCAACACATATTAATTAAAACAACCAGGCAAAACGTCACTTCATTATCCAAGCGGCTCCCAGACCTGCCGCTTCCTGACATGGGACCTACTGGCAGCAGTTTTGGTTTTTACCATCTAGCTTTGTGGTTCAGATTAAAAAACAGAAGACAAAGAAATGGAACAATTACAAAAGAAATCAGTGGGAATGGAGACTGGAATTGAAGAGATGAGCCCAAGCGTCCTAAATAAGTATGTCTACAGCAGTGTAACAAGAGCTTGTGGAGACACTGAAGCACAAATCTTCTCTACTGATACCACTTAAGTAAAGTTCCAATTAATATGACACCAAATCCAATGAGATCTACAAACACATCCCATTCTTAAACCCTATCTCTTTAGCTCTCTCATCAAATATTCTACTTTGGCTTCAGTACCTCGAGCGCTTCCTTATGCAAAGAAAGTCCAACACTCCAGATTCCTCCCCATACACACCCTGCCACACCCACACAGCTGGAGCACGGCCCTCCCTCAGATTCAGGCCTTCCTCACCTCCAGCTCCTGCTCTCTCTGCAGTGCAAACTGCTTGAAGGACTTGACGATGAGGCCAGCATTGGAGCAGTCATAGACGAAGATGGATGGACTGCCCATCCAGGTCTGCAGGTCGTATATAGACAGAGGGATATACTGAGTATAGTTCTGAAAAACAAACAGAGGTTTGCATGGATTACCCACACATCTCAAGGACTCAGGCTGCTGACCCGTGCCTGCACATGGGAGAAGACACAGCACCAAGCCCTGGTAGGGGCAGCCATTTATCAGCTGCATAAACCATACATCAAATTTTACCTGTGCTCAAGATATCCTACTCCGGCAGTGCCAGGAACAGACTTCAGTCTGTATCAGCAGCCTATATACCTTGGACTAACTGCCCTGCCCTGAGATGGGGAGCTTGCATCACTGTGGATGCCTCTCCTCACGTGCCCAGCTGGGGCCCACCGCCCTCTCTGAGGCCCTTCCTCAGTGGCTGCCCTGCTTATGGAGCAGACAGGAGCTGAGAGCTGAGGAGTGGAGTCCTCAGATTTGCTTGCCTGGCCCACGGCCCCTTGAATTTAGAGATATATATATGAACACTTGTAAAGTGGGTTGTGCTCCGTGCATTGCTTGTGTCAGGTCACAGCACAGAGGCACATCAACACTAGGTACCTGAGACACCTTTGTGGAGATCCTATTAACTGGAAGGGGTGGGGCGGGGGGAGGGTTCTAGTCTCATGAAATATTTCAAATCCTGATTTCAAAGCCATTGTTTTAAAGCAATGCTTCTTCTCAAAAGCCCTGAAGTTACTCGGCCTCCCGTGGCCATCAACAGTGTAAGTGGTGAGCCTGGTGGCGATCAAATTCCGTACTTATGAGTAAAGGTGAGTTGGCTCCCTAGGAGCTGAGTCACAAATGCTGCCCCTGGGGTTGTTAACAACTCAACAGAAGACAAAAAAGGCCAAGCAAGGCCTCTGAAAAGGCAGCGTCCAGGTGGGTGCATCCAAGCAGGAGCTTCCTGACATACCCAGCAAAGAGCCAGGTGCCAGACCCCTTCCTAACAGGAGGGTACAGTGTGCTTCCAACAGGTTGTGGCCACCTCCAGCCCAGGTGAAGGCCAGGCTCTGCCCAGGCCTTCATGCTGCCGCTTCATGCTGTCAAACTATCCTCATCTGACAGGTGGTTTATAATCACAGTACGCCGTAAGAACACCTGGAAACGTTCTCTTTAAATAAACTCCCTGAAGGAGTCTAACGACTCTGGCTTTCCCCAACTCTGTTCAAGACGCCAGAGGGGTTTTTCCTCTAATGGAATTTGACGAGTTAATTCCAGAAACACACAAAATTAGAAAAAAATTTTAATAAAGAATAATGAACAGAGGCTCGCACTACTAGATATTAAATAGGCTATCAATGTATGGTAATTACAGGCTGGTATTAGTGAGGGCAAGACAAACAAATCAACAGAGAGAAGGCCAGAAATAGACCCACATACATAACTGTGATGAAGAGGCATTTAAACCAGTAAAGAAAGAACCACTGGATGGGTGGTCCTGAAGAGTCTAGCACCATTTGATACCACCCTCAGATCCTGGGCTCAGAAAAGCAAGGCGGATTAAAAAATGTCAGCCGGGCATGGTGGTGCACACCTTTAATCCCAGCACTCAGGAGGCAGAGGCAGGCAGATCTCTGTGAGTTCGAGGCTAGCCTGGTCTACATAGTGAGTTCCAGGACAGCTGGGGCTATAGGGAGTCCCTGTCTCAAAGACAAAAAAAAAAAAAAAAAAAAAAAAAAAAAAAGTAAAAGCAGAATTTTACTTTACTTTGGTATAAGAAAAGCCTTCTTAAGCCACAAAACCTAGAATCTTAAACAACACACAGAAGCACATGCTTACGGCTGGCAACAGAAGGAAGCAGGCACAGAAGTGACAGCACATTAATGTCAGACCAGGCAAAGGTGAGGGCAGACACAGCCAGGGAGACAGCGATGCGACAGGAAGGGAGTGGGCACTGGATGAGTGGCTGGCAGTGGGAAGTACAGCACAGTGAGAATCTGTCTGTTGTCTGTCCATCCACCCCTCCATCCTACTCTATCTGTTTTGCCTCAGCAGACTGAAAAGAGAAACAGCTGATAACATCCCATAAGCACAAGGGCTTGCTGAACTCAATGTCAGTGCAAGTAGAAATTAAACCTTTTTGGAAAACGATTTGTCAGTACTTATGGAAAACAAAATCCCATTCTGATGGCTTCTATGTGTCCACCTT
This sequence comes from Nannospalax galili, assembly GCF_000622305.1. Classification (NCBI taxonomy): domain Eukaryota; kingdom Metazoa; phylum Chordata; class Mammalia; order Rodentia; family Spalacidae; genus Nannospalax; species Nannospalax galili. Next base: position 1,418,422 of record NW_008328704.1, read on the forward strand.
ATAGAAACCCTGGCCTTTGTACAGAGATGAGCACATGGGACATACAAGGTTTTACTAGTAAAAGACTGTGCCCCACCTGGATGCCACTGTGACCAACTGCTGACTGGTATCTTTTCTCCTCTTCATCATCCAATGAGTCCTGGGTGAACACATGACCAGTCTCCTTTCTGCTAAGACTATCCTGGCTACCAGAATCAGGCCAATGGCATGTGACCACAAGTTAAATGCCCCAGTCATGAATGCTGTCACTGAACATCTTGTTGAGACATGGACTCAGTGATCGGGCTCTGGTAAGGGTAGACAGAGCTGGTGAAGGAGCCCAGGCTCCAAATGGTCCACAGGGACTTCACATGCGCACAAACGAAATTCTATTTATACTTCATAAATCCCCAAAGGGGGAGCCTAATGTGACGCTCATCTGGACCCTAATAGAGCTCACATAAACAACCATATAAAAACCCTACAGACATGGCGAGCAGAGTGGCCAAAGTCTGGGGTGCTAGCTATTCAAGAGGCTGAGGCAGGAACAGACCTGAGCCCAGAAGTTTGAGAATGGACTGGACAACATAGCAAGACCTTGTCTCCAAACAAAAACAAACCTGACAACAACAGGCAGAGAAGAGTTCACCCATCTTCACTGCATAGCACTATGCCCCATTACAGACTGACTTTTTCAATGTAAATAACTTCTCATTACAGAGTCACTACATGAGTACTCACATGGAAAAGTATAAGGGGCTTCCCACGATTTTTGAAACATAAATTTTAGATTATATATTATATGATCTCTTTATGTGTTTAAAGAAAACTGTGACTGTGTCGCAGCACACCTGTCACGCAAGCGCCGCTCTGCACATCAGGAGAACAGTATCTGTGTGCAGCTGAGTGTGCATGCCTGTGGAGAAGGCGATGACTGCCACACTGCTTCAGGTTGCGTTCAGGGACGTCGAGTGTGGCGGACACATCACAGCTGCTTCCTTTATGCCTTGCTCTTCAGAAATCCATACAGTAGAAATTATTTACATTAAAAAAGACAGGATGAGTCAGGCACTGTGGTACACACCTATCATCCCAGTACTGGAGAGGCAGAGACTGGAGAACCTCTGTGAGATAGAGGCCAACCTGGTCTACATAGTGAGTTCCAGGCCAGCTGGGGAGAGAGAGAGAGGAGAGAGAGAGAGGAGAGAGAGAGGAGAGGGAGAGAGAGAGAGAGAGAGAGAGAGAGAGAGAGAGAGAGAGAGAAAAAACCACTAGAGAATACATGCTTACATAAGAAAAAAAATTTAAGGGAGAAAGGTGTGTTTCGGCTCAGTTTGGTTTCTTGACCTAATTGCTTTAGGCCTATGGCGAGGCAGAGCATCATGGTAAAGGGGGTGTGGCAGAGTAAATCTACTCGAGGAGAGGGAGAGGGAGAGAGGAGAGAGAGAGAGGAGAGGGAGAGGGAGAGAGGAGAGAGAGAGACTCTCTCTCTAAAAAGAAAACAAAGCAAAACAAACAAAACAAAAACCCCACCAGTTTGCAGAAAGACTGCCAGAAGGGAGGAAGAGGAAGACGGCATGTCCCGAGATCACAGTGACAGTCCTCTGTATCCCTCCCAGGGTGCAGTATGTGAGCAACTGAGTTAGCAAGGATGCTTCAGCAAAGCAGGAGACACCATGGTGCTTACCAGGTCTCCCGGGGCAGAGGCCAAATGGAAGCCTGCAATATGTGGGGCCTAACACTGGCTGAGAGAAAACTGCGGCAGCCTACAGCCAGCATGCTGCTCGTGTGCCTCCCAGACTGCAGGCACCAAAAGAACCGGGAATGCAGCTGCCCCAGCTGTGAGACTGCTGGTGTCAGAAGAGACATTGCTGTCTCATTGCTCCAGGTACAAGCCCATGGGTCCACAAGCAGCGAAAAGCATGAAATGAAGCAAGCCTGCTTTTCACGTTTGCCCAGATCAAAAGTTATGTTTAAATCTGTGAGGCAGAGTCAATTAACACTGATTTAGTAAAATAAAGAAGTCCTGATGTATTAGGAAAACCACTGACAACCTCCCCTTCCATCTTCCATGATCCACTAACATCAAGAAAGGGCAGGGTCCAAGCAGATCCCAAGACTTCTCCATTGGCTGGCACTCATGGGGCAGTATGGCAGAGCTCCCACACTGGTCTCGGCCCATGCCATCCAAGCAGATGCCTCCCGAAGTGAATGGCTTCACTACGTCGTTATGCCTCTGCATAGATGACCTATGGGGTAGGTAGCAGTCCGTGAAGCCTGTTTGAAGCAGGTGCCTCAGTGGTCACTAACCCAAGCATCATCTATTCACCGCCACACAGACGGCCATCCTGTGTGCTGCACCATGCCCAGCAGCATCCCTGGCTTTACCCACTCCAGCCCAGAACCACTTAGCCCTCACCATCCAATCAAAAAGTCTCCACATACTGCCAAAAGTCCCTGAGGAAAACCTCTGTGGCTGCAGAGGGAGACAATTTCATCAGAAACATTAGCTCTATCTGTTTAGTCAGACTGCAACAATTCAGAATTCTGTATCCCCAAGGGAGTGCAAAACCAACCCTATCAAAGCGCAGTGAGGAGAATGACCTTTGAGAGCTAATCCTTATTAGAACAGGAGCAGGAGGCTGTGTCCATCTCAGAAGGATCACACGGGGTTTGTCGAGCTCCAGGCCAGAATTCTGGCCCTGCAAACCAGCTAAAAGCAGCAGTGAGCTCAGCCATGGTGCCCTGGGACCAGCCCCCAGCAGCAGGAGGCACAGAAACCGCATGCTCAGTGAGAACATGCCTCCATCTCTGAGCACGCCATGGTAGGTAGCAGTGGCTGGACATGACCCACATTAGAGCCCTAGCTGCACCAAAGGCACCTGGAACACCCCAGGGCCTTCAGCAGAGGGCTGGCCCCACCCACCTCAGCAGGAGTGGGGACACCCTAATCAGATGCCTCTCTTCTCTCCAGAGACACTCAGGGCCATGTTTTCATTTCGAACAAAGAGACAGAAATGGGGTTTGGGTAATTTATTCATTAAAACCCACTTTCTCTGTCAGATTATATTAAACACCAGCAAAAAAAGAAAATCCACTTCCCTCATCCAACTGTCACCGCAGACTGTGTCAACCACAACAGCAGCCATAGCTGGGGAAAGCCCAGCCCATAGCAGTGTGGAAGATACCTCCCCACGGGTAGGGTCAAGGGCCCTAGTGCCAAGGAATGCAGGTACAACACCATTGGTGTGCTCCTGGGAAAGCAAAGCTGTGCTCTGATCTACACTACAGAGCAGACGGCCATGCAAATGCCTCCTGTGCCCAACCAACACTGTCACTACAATGAACACCAGGCAGTAGGTGCCCAGGATCACTGTTGTTGGGATGGAAACATCCCCTCATATTACACGTCCCATAACTTCTACCAGATGTGGCCGTGGGCACTGGGGGTGCAGAAGACACCGTCAACTGCTGACAGGAGGCTCCAGGTGGTCTTTCCTAGCCTTGCCCACATTAAACTCACAGAAACACCACCAGATTGAGATCAGTTGATGTTTTTAACCCTGTAAATCACCGCGTAGTAGTGTTTTTCTCAACATAAGTAACTAACAAGAGGTGGTTAATATGAGGAATGGTGGGATCTCCTGTCTCCCATGCCTCTCAGGACATGGCCTGGCTTCTGACTTAACAGGAAATAGGCAGACAGCAGCTAACTCACCCATGTCCAGCTACAATTTCCACTCGCCTCCTTTCTTCCCTCCCCACTTCCTCTCTCCTTCCCTCCCTCATTTCCTGCCCTCCTCCCCCACTCCCCTCTTCCTCTCCTTCCTTCCTGCCCTTTCCTCACTCCCATGTCTCAGAGAAGCAGCACTCCTGGGTTTGCCAAGTCCAAGGCCTTTGCTCTGGGCGTACTTGGTTCTCACGCACCTCCCATTTCGCATACTTCACTCCAGCACACGCTTCTCCTCAGTTTCTCTGTCTTTCATCTACATAGCTGACACCTCCTGAAACATCCTTTCTCAGGCCTATTCCTCTTCAAGCATCACCTAACAGCCTCTTCCAATCCCATGTTCTTTTTCACTTATTGCAAAACTCACATTACACAAAAAGAGCATGAGGCGCTCAAGGACGCCGCCGGGTGAGCTGTGCTAGGCCCGAGTCTCTCACACCCCGTTTGCTCATTGAAATTCGGAGTCTCTACAACAGACAGATACACAGATACAGATAATACACAGCACAGGTTGGTCCTTGATACTGGTAAAATCGCACCCCAACTCTGCCCACCAGAAGGACCTCGCAGCACTGACACCCCAGTGGGGATGAGCACAGCAAGAGCCCACATTTGATTTCTAGGTGCTGTTCTTAGAGGGACTGTGGAACTGTATGGGAATGCCTGGTGCCAGAGCTGATCCCAGAGAAAATACCAGAGAAACCTGCAGCATCTTGTAAAGCCATGAAGAATGCACTGAAAGCTGACGGACATATCAAAAGGACCACACGTAAGATGATTTGAGGATCAAAGTACCTACACGTATGTGCACCACAGGCATGCAGTATCTGCAGAGGCCAGAAGACGTTGTTTAGCTGTCATGTGGGTGCTGGGAAGCAAACTGGGGTCCTTTAAAGAACCATGAAGACACTCCACTAAACATGACAAAGAAGTACCATGAAGCCTGACAGACCACACTGGACTCCAACAGCCGACTCACGCAAGACTGTTAGGTTTTACATGGTATGTGTAAAGCTGAAAACTGTACAATTCACTCCATAAATTGTGACTGTTACCAGCCACCAGGAAAGAAAATTCCATACTACAGAAAGCCCTGATTTGAAAAGTGCCATTCTGACAATACACAAGTGCCCCCACCCTCCATGTCTGAGCTCACTGCCTTGGGCCACATGTCTGGGAGCAGACACTCTGAACCGCATTTGTCAGGCATGCTACAAATGGTCAAGGCTTCTTAAACAACACAAGTGAAGCTGGCCAGAAGGCTGGGCCAGAGTCCAGCTCTGACAACACTGCAGAGCCACCTTGGGCTGACACGTTCACATGCACTTTATCCTGCTGTCCTCTCACCCCTTTTTGCTCTGTTTCCATACAAGAATATTCGTAGTTTTCTTTATGAAGAAAACAGAACTGGAAAGCATGCTACTGTCCAACAAGGGGAGGATCAACAATGCTGAGCACTCACAAGCACACCACTGGCCTGACTGTATCAAAGCACTGCTCAGCAGCATGGAACACACAAGATGAATGAAAAAGTTAACCACTGGGACTGGAGACATGCCTCAGCAGTTAAGAGCATGGGCTGTTCTTGCAGAGGACCCAGGCTAGAATTCCAGCATCCACATAGCGGCTAACAACCTTTCTTAACTCCAGTTGCAGGGGATCTGACACCCTCTTTGGACCTCCGCTGGCATTGTCTGACACAGGTGCACTTACACACATGCAGACAAAACACATAAAATTAAAAAAAATATATAAAGTTAGCTGCGCTACACTTGATAATATTTATATAACACCCCCAAACAAGCAAAATTAGCTAGGCATGATGCCCTTCCCCTATAATTTCAGGACGGGAGAGGCCATGGCAGGAAGATCATGAATCCGAGACAAGACTGAATATGACAAGACCTGTGTCAAATACAGAAACAAATAAAAACAGGAAAGCAAAACCAGTCCAGTACATGCCAAATTATTCTCTTAAAAATGCATTAAGAATTGTAGTTCTTGGGGGTGGAGAGATGGCTCAGCGGGTAAGAACACTGCTTGTTCTTGCAGAAGACCCAGGTTCGGATCTCAGCACCTACATGGCAGCTAACAACTGTCCATGACTCCAGTTCCAGGGGATCCGACAGCCTCTTCTGACCTCCATGGGCATTGCATGACACGGGTACACTTACCTACATGGCAGGCAATACATGCATACACATAAAATAAAAATAATAAATAAAAAATTTGAAGGAAAAAAAAGGATTGTAGTTCTGAGAGGAAAAGTTTCCTGAGGGAATAATCCTTTCGACAAGAAGTACTAATTCTTTTAAGTGTTGGGAAGCAGGTCCACAGATTTACTGTGTTCATACTGCTAGAGTTGGTATCTACAATGCTCCCTCAGAGACCTGTGTGCAAAACACTTGCTCCCCAGGGTGAGACGTATTAAGTCACTGAGAGATTGAGGGTCCTGGTCTCTTTCCCTTTCATTCCCAGCCATGAGGCAAATAGGTCTGTTCTGTCACATGGTCCTACAGGGTGAACTGTAAGCCACAGGCCAAAGAAACAAGGCCAAACAGTCATGCAATGAAACTTCCATCACTATGAGCCAAAATAACCCTTTTCTCATAAGTAGTGACAAAGCTAACACAGTAACTAGCAGGTGTCACTGTATCTTTTTGTAGTCACTGCACCTATAAACAAAAACAGCTGTGGTCTCTCCACACATCACAGGCTGCAGTTGCTCCCAGGAAACCAAAGACGACTCAGGGTACATCAGTGCTTCTCCTGCTGACTCAACAGTCCTTTGCTATTTGTTTGTTTGTTTATATTTTATTCATGAGAGTTCTGCCTGCCAGTATGTAAGTGCACATGTGGCCTGTGGAGGACATCAGATCCCCAGGAACTAGAGTTATAGAGAGATCAGCCACCATGTGGGTGCTGGGAACCAAAGCCTGGTCCTCTGTAAGAACAGACAGTGCTCTTAACCACTGAGCCATTGTTCCAGCCCCCAATACCCCTTTCTAATTGGACATCGAGTAACTACGAGAACAATAAATACTACAGTGATCCTATTATGAAATAAATGTGTAAAATTAAATCTTTAAAGTGAAATGTATGGTACAGTGCACTAGCGGAGCAGCTGATCCATCAACACCCAAGCTCTCTGTTCCTGAGGAGCTACTGCATTCAGACAGCTGCCCAGCCCTCCTCAGCACAGACATGCCACCAGTCAGAGGCATGGGCCATACCTAAGAGCTGTGCAAGGGAAATCCACTTCTTCTTCTTCTTTTTTTTTTTTTTTTTCGGTCTTTTTGAGACAGGGTCTCCCTGTAGCCCCAGCTGTCCTGGAACTCACTATGTAGACCAGGCTAACCTTGAACTCACAGAGATCTGCCTGCCTCTGTCTCCACCACGCCCGGCCTCTTTTTCTTTTATGTGTATGAGTGTATTGCCTGCATGTGTGTAAGTGCACCCATGTTGTGCAACTCCCACGGAGGTGAGAAGATGATGTCAGATCCCCTGGAACTGGAGCTAAAGATGGTTGTTAACTGCCACGTGGGTGCTAGGAATCAAACCTGGATCCTCTGCAAGAGCAGACAGTGCTCTTAACCACCAAGCCATCTCTCCAGACCCGAGAACTTACATCTTAAACAGCAGCACCAGGTCCAGAGATTCAGCAGGGAAGGGAACACGTTACAGTAGCTCGAGTTAGGTGGCTTCATCCACAAACATAACCCAGAGTGGAAAAGACAAACTGTCTAAGGTACGGGCAGGGGTACCACTGACAAAAACACGTGGGCAGGAAGAGTGCGGGCCACGGCATCTGCACAGGCTCCAAGTGAGCAAGACACCCAGCAGAAGATCCTGCTGGGCAAGGAAGGAAGAGCCGAGGAGAAAGGGGAGTGAGCTAACCCTAAGCCCTCAAAGGTAGACATGAAACCAAACAGGCTGTGGAAAAGGATAAACCTTCAGGCAGAAAGCGCAAAGAGGGGGCAGCCAAAAAAGTAACAAAAAACAAGGAGAGGCCACCTGTGAGTTGATTAATCACACACCAGATCTACCCAAGGTCCCTATCGCCCTTCTGCATTTGTGAGTTTTTTAGTAGCTGTAGAAACATTTTAAAAAAGAAGCCTATTAATTAAGAGCCAGGCATGATGGTGCATGCCTTTAATCTCAGAACTCAAGAAGCAGAGGCAGGCAGATCTCTGTGAGATTGAGGCCAGCCTGGTCTACAGGGAGACCCTGTCTCAAAAAGCAAAAACAAACAAAAAAAAAGCCCATTAAAATATGATAGAAGAAAGGCCGGGCGTGGTGGCGAGTGCAGATGCAGGTGGATCTCTGTGAGTTCAAGGCCAGCCTGGTCTATATAGTGAGTTCCAGGACAGCTGGGGCTTCAGGGAGACCCTGTCTCAAAAAGACGGAAAAAAAAAAAAAAAAAAGTGATAGAAGGTACTGTACCTTTCAGCATCAAGGAAATAAATGTTTTTTTAAAAAAAAACAGAAAGAGGGACTGGAGAGATGGCTCAGCAGTTGAGAGCACCGACTGATCTTGCAAAGGACCTGGGTTCAATTCCCAGCACCCACATGGCACCTAACAACTGTCCATAACTCCAGTTCCAGGTGATCTGATGCCCTCTTCTGACCGCCAAGGGCACTGCATGACACAGGTGCACTCACACACATGCAAAAAATACACTAATCCACATAAAATAAAAATAACAAGTATTCTTTTAAAAAAGCAAAGAGGCTTTCTGGAAACTCACAGAAAAGATGGGTCAAGTTCACAATAACATTAAGGCTTTTGTCTTGGATCCTACTATATTCTCACAGGGATAAAGTAACAATTTAACAAAAAATAAATAATGTCTGCTGTAGGTGCTGCTTTATGACACCCACCCCCACCACCCCGCAAAAAAAAGAATCACAAATTTTTCTGACAAGTGTACATTTAAAAACATTTACAGGGCTGGAGAGATGGCTCAGTGGTTAAGAACACTGACTGCTCTTGCAGAGGACCCGGGTTCAATTCCCAGCACCCACATGACAGCTATGAACCGTCCTTAACTGCAGTTCCAGGGGAATCCGAAGCCCTCTTCTGACCTCTGCGGCATTGCACGACACGGGTGCACTCACATACATGCAGGCAATACACTCGTACACATAAAATAAAAATTATAAAATATTTTTTAAAAAACCATTTATAATCTCTTTCATAGAAACAGTAATTACTTTATACCAGAATGAGAGGTGGCCTCTACCTGATAGTGACAATGTCATGTAAAAAACAAGCACACACACAATTGTTCATGAGTGTACAGTAGTGACAGTGGCAAAAACAAACAAACAAACAAACAAAACAATACAAATGCCCTAAATCTCAAGGATTCTAAGGGACTGAAGTTCACTTGTGACAACCCTGTCTGTATGTGTTGACAGACATGCCTGGCTTACAAGGACCACTTCATCAATGCCCAGCCATCCTGTCCTGCTGCTGGGAACAGAGCATCCAGGGAATCTCTGCCTCCTCAAAGAAGAACGTAGGCAAACATGCACAGCTGAGTCTAAAGGGGCTGGAGATAGTATAGACAATACCAGTTCCTGGCTGGAGCAGAAAGGGAGCCTGTGTCCTGGGGTGCTTGACAGGAGCCACCCTGAAAAGCAGCCCCCTGAGCAAGGCTGAGGATCCCAGTCTCTTTGGCAGAATATGTACTTAGAATTTCTCAGAAATGGGGAGTCATATCTTTAGAACTGCTCTTCCTGCCAAAGGCCCAAACTCTGAACACCAGCGGATTCATTACCTACGTCTACATTTGGATTAATTACATAGGCCCACATCCTCCACACTTCTTCCTGCCCCTCCTCTCTCTCTTAGACTCTTTTCTGCTACTATGACAGAATGCCGCCACAAAGTAATTTATAAAGAAACATAACAGTTCTCACAGTTCTGAAGTCTGGGAGAACAAGACCAGGACGTCAGCAGCTGGTGAGGCTCCTGGCACAGGGCTGGGCATGGAGACAGCAGGTCTGCTAGCTCAGGCCTCTCCTTATAGTCATCCAGGCTACCACAAGCCCACCATTATGAACCCATCTAGAGCCAATTACATTCCAAGGTCCCCATCCATATATGAATTTGGGGATTAATTACCCAACACATATATCTGGATGACACATTCAAACCACAGCCCATTATCTCCCTAGATCTGCCTGCTGTCCCCAAATCTCAATCTTTTCTGCTTCCTTCAGGTCTAGTCACCACAGGCTGGGGACCCCCAACAGCACCTGTCCCCACTTCTCACAAATGTGTGCTCACAGCCAGTGCAACCTACTGCTTGGGCACAACGGCCATACCCCCTTCTTCCTGCTGCTTCACCAGGTTCCAATCCTCCCTCCTCCCCCCCTCCCCCTCTCCTCCCCC
>NW_008328704.1:1428548-1452807 GCF_000622305.1 Nannospalax galili
CAGCTTCCCCTTGCTGCTGGCTGGAGTCAGTAATTACCATTTGTCCTATGGATACAAGAACCTCCGGGTTGATCTTTCTCTTGCTGGTCTTTCCAAATCCATCTCTCAGGCAGCAGTTGAAGGAAGGATCTCAGCATCACTTGTGAGCTTGCTCCCCTCCCCTGCCCCCGTGGTCTGTGAGGTGCTGGTTCTTAGCTGGCAATCTGGCTTGCCTTCTGTCCTAATCCCTGGCTTGGAGGCCAGGCGCTCATGGCTCAGAGCTCTTACCTTCTAACGACGCAGGTGACTGATCAGCACAGGCTCCTCGAGCTCCCCCATCTTTAAGTAGAGGCTCCTCGAGCTGCCCCATCTCTAAGCAGAGGCTCCTCGAGCTCCCCCATCTCTAAGCAGAGGCTCCTCGAGCTCCCCCATCTCTAAGCAGAGGCTCCTCGAGCTCCCCCATCTCTAAGCAGAGGCTCCTCGAGCTCCCCCATCTCTAAGCAGAGGCTCCTCGAGCTCCCCCATCTCTAAGCAGAGGCTCCTCGAGCTCCCCCATCTCTAAGCAGAGGCTCCTCGAGCTCCCCCATCTCTAAGCAGAGGCTCCTCGAGCTCCCCCATCTCTAAGCAGAGGCTCCTCGAGCTCCCCCATCTCTAAGCAGAGGCTCCTCGAGCTCCCCCATCTCTAAGCAGAGGCTCCTCGAGCTCCCCCATCTCTCAGCAGAGGGTCTCCTCGAGCTCCCCCATCTCTCAACAGAGGGTCTCCTCGAGCTCCCCCATCTCTCAACAGAGGGTCTCCTCGAGCTCCCCCATCTCTCAACAGAGGGTCTCCTCGAGCTCCCCCATCTCTCAACAGAGGGTCTCCTCGAGCTCCCCCATCTCTCAACAGAGGGTCTCCTCGAGCTCCCCCATCTCTCAACAGAGGGTCTCCTCGAGCTCCCCCATCTCTCAACAGAGGGTCTCCTCGAGCTCCCCCATCTCTCAACAGAGGGTCTCCTCGAGCTCCCCCATCTCTCAACAGAGGGTCTCCTCGAGCTCCCCCATCTCTCAACAGAGGGTCTCCTCGAGCTCCCCCATCTCTCAACAGAGGGTCTCCTCGAGCTCCCCCATCTCTCAACAGAGGGTCTCCTCGAGCTCCCCCATCTCTCAGCAGAGGGTTCCACTTTGTTCTCTTTTTGAAGACTTGGCCACAGGCTCACCTCTTCCAGAAGCCCTCTGGGAGGCCCTGGCTGCTTCAGCTGCTGAACTAGGCGCAGCTCCTCTCTCAAGGGGCCCATCTATCTCCCTACACACAACACAATTAGCAGTTTTTCTTTAACTTGACTTACAACCAATACCTAGCAGGAAATAATTTCTGCTTGTCATGGGGTCTCCACGATGACAACCCTTTTTACCCCTTAATGTCCAGAGCAGTCGAACACTGATGATTCCACTTCTGAAAGCACTTCTGGCAGAGGTGGACTCAGGTTGCAAACAACAAAACGTAAAACTATCTTAAACAAAACCACCAAATTGCAGCTTTGTGTTAGTGCATCAAGGAAAGAGGCAGGCCACAGTGGCTCTAGCTTTGCAGACAGAGAGCCCCTCAGCTATACGCTGCATGCACAGCAAAGATCAGAAACAGCTTCATCGTGGCTTTTGCAGGGCAGAGAAAAAGATGTGCTGGGAGGGAAAGTCCTTCTCTGCAAAGAGGAAGAAGAGACGAGAAGGTGGAAACCTATTTGGGAAGTATTCAAGGAGGAGATGGATGCTTCTCCCCGTGCTTGGTAAACCCCTGATGGCTACAGCTGCCTGTGCTAATTGCCTGGCATGGGCAGGATGGAGGAATGGCTGAGCCAAGGACAAGCTGAAGTCCTGATCTTGGTCTTCTGCTGAAGTCAAGGAAAGAACCAGGGACAGAGAAATGGCGATTTACAGGATAAAAGTAAACGGTTAAGACAGATGTGCTCGGGAGCTTTTAAGCCTAACCTTTTTTCCCTACAGTGTATTATTTACAATAATACTTGGTTCATTTTGATATATAGGGTATATTTTAAGGCTGATGGACTTACCAGCAGGACTACATAGTACGATTGTGGTTTCACAGTTATCTAGACCTAGGCCACCTCTGGTGGACAATCACGTGACAAGAGAAAAATCTACAAAAGGATGAATCAACAGAACGACACAATGAAAAAATAACCTCATATAAGACCTTGGCACTGAAGACAAACTGCCTTTTTTTTTTTCCAAGCAAATCATAGACTCGGCAAGCAGACTGGTCATCCTAGATAGCAAGAGATGCCCACCTATTTTTTTTGAGACAGGATCTCCCTGGAGCCCCAGCTGGCCTAGAACTTGCTATGCAGACCAGGTTGGCCTTGAACTCACAGAGATCTGGTTGCCTCTGCCTCCTAAATGCCAGGACTAAAGACATGCACCACCACGCCCGGCCAGAAGATGATGTTTTTACCCTTTTTTTTTTTTGAGATAGGGTCTCCCTGTAGCCCCAGCTGGCCTGGAACTCACTATGTAGACCAGGTTGGCCTCAAACTCACAGAGATGGACCGGCCTCTGTCTCCCAAATGCCAGGACTAAAGGCGTGTGCCACCACATCTGGCAGAGCTGCCCATCTTAAATATTCAGAATCCAGGGCTCAGAACACAAAGACTTTGCTGCCATGGAGCACCAGAGACAACACACAAAGGACTGCAGAGATGGAGCTGGTGTGTGGTACAGTCAGGAATCAGAAAGCACAAGGTTGGGGGCTGGAGAGATGACTCAGCAATTAAGAGCACTGGCTGCTTTTGCACCTGGGTTTGATTTCCAGCACCCACATGGTGGCTAACAAACATCTGTAACCCCAGTTCTAGGGGATCCAACACCCTCTTCTGACCTCCCTGGGCATTGCACAACATGAGTGCACCTACCTACATGCAAGTAATATACTTATATATGTAAAATTAAAAATAATAAATAAAACATTAAAAGAAAGAACACACCAGGCTGACAAGGCAGCACCCAGGTGAGGGCTGGGTCAACGGCTCCCTGGACCTCCACCTGCAGACCACCACAGAGCTCACTGTGGTTAGGGTTTTGAGGCAGGGTCCACTACAGAGCTTAGGCTGGTCTCAAACTCAGTCTTCCTGTCCCAGGCTTGGAGGCACTAGGGTTGCAGGCTCAGCTAACTTCCCCTTAGGCATGTGTTTTCTGCGGTTGTTGAGTAGATAGTTTTATATCAGTGCTCATTAAGTCAGGGTGATCAATAACACTGTTCAGATCTTTTCCATTAATATTTTTAATGGGGAAAAAGTGCACTTTGCCTAGAGTTTTCTTTGTGTTTTTTTTGTTTGTTTGTTTGTTTGTTTGTTTCTTTTTTTGATCTTTTTGAGACATGTTTCCCTAGCTGGAACTTGCTATGAGACGAGGCTGGCCTTGCTCTCACTGAGATCTGCCTGCCTCTGCCTCCCCAGTGCGGGGATCAAAGGCATGCACCAGCATGCCCAGCTTGGCGCTTTCTTTGTGATAAAGTTTTCAACCATCAAACTCCAACATCTATTTTAATTTGCTGATTCCTGAAAGGTCACTCAGACATCCCCCAAGGTCTAAGGGTTTGTTTTCATCTTCTGTTCTGTCCATTCTGCTGTACTTTCAAACTCTGACAGTGAGTGTGTGCACTGCTGAACTGCCTGCCTGTCACTCGGGAGTCCCTCTTTATCCCAATAACATGTCTCAGCATGAGATGTGAGTGGTCAGTGTAAATAAATAGAGCCATACAGCTGTGTCGCTTTCTCGTGAGTGGTTCTACAAGCACGTCCTTTGACCTCAACCTTTCATACTTAGAGCTGCACTTTGGTGAACAGCACAAAGTTTCAACTCACTCTTCTCACAAAAACTCAAGACAAAACAAAGAGGCTAAACCAGAATGTGGGGGACATTCTGGGACAGTCTAGAGAACAACAGGTCTGAACTCTGATGATAAAAAAAATGTCCACTATTAATAAACAAGACAAGCCACAAACTAGAAAAATATCTTCAAAACAAATGTCTGATAGAGGACTAATATCTAAAAGGTACAGAGGACAATTAAAGCTCAACAAGAAAACAGACTACTTGACTTTTAAGGTGGGCAGGCCTTGGAGGGTAACTCAGTGGCAAAGCACTTGCTTGGCACACATGGCTCTGGTTCCATCCCCATCAGGGTAACAAAAGGCACAGATCTGAACACACCCTAGGGGGAAAGATACACAGACCACAGATAATCAGAGGAAGATGGTGAATAGCATGTCACCACAAATTACTGAATGTTAAAGAACTACAAATTAAACAGTATCAAGGCCCCACTATATATGTCACAGAACAGCTAAAACCCAGAATGCTCACACTACCAGCTGCAGGTGATGTGAACCAAAAGGAAGCCACACTCAGTACTAGTGCAAATGCAAATGGTACAGGGACCCTGGAAGAATGCTTGGCAGCTCTTACAAAGCTACGTATACTTTCACCATGTTAGCCAGCAACCCTGAGTTGAAAACTGGTATCCATATTAAACCCTAAGAATCTCACCTCAGGAAGCAGAAAGACCATGAGTTCAAAGCCAGCATGGGCTACACAGACCTTGTCTCAAAATAAATAAATAAACAACCCTAAGCAGATGCCTATAAAAGCATTATTTGGAACAAAGGAAAAAACTAGATGGCACTGAGATAGCTTCAGCAGGTAAATGCAGAGTGGAATATTACTCAGTAATAAAAGAAAAAGAACTGAGCTATCAAGCCATGAAGAGACATGGAAAAGCCTTAAGCACATGTTGCTAAGCAAAAGAAACCACTCTGAAAGATGCACACATACTAGATGACACCAACCATGGGGCATTCTGGGAAAGACAAACTGAGGAGGGATGGGGGGGAGCAGAGAGAACTTCTGGGCCAATGAGCATCATGTGTGTGAACTCCATGTGACACTGTAGTGCTGGATGAATGACATGCCACATCTGTAGAAACCATACCCTGCCCAACAGCAAAAGTGAACCTTAGCAAAAAGCAGGGCCTAGCTAGTAATACTGTACCGCACAGGTTCATCAACCCTGACAAGGGAAGAAAGAGTCAGATGCCAACAGGGATTCTGGACAGCTCACTGCCCTGCATGACCAATGAAGTGCCCCAGAAACAAGACCTTACTGACTGATCCCAACTAACTCCCCAAAGGAAGTCCGAAACACAAAACCTCACTTTAAACACAGCCTGTGTCCGGAGAAAAAACAGACTAGAAGACCAGCCTACAGAGACAGAGGCCATGCAGGGCAGCGGGGTCAGGGCAGCAGGAACCCTTGGCAGATTCTGAACCCAAAACAAGTGAACGATTAAAGGGCTTGCCTGTGTGCACTTGCTCTGTATTAGATGATACCATGGAAGTGGTATTAATTTCTCTACAAATTTAATGGCACTGTGTTTAGGAGAAAAACATCCACAGTCAGGGATACCATCCCCACAGAGCATGCACAGCACAGGAGACAGCACTGCAGCCTTCTGGAGGACCACAAAGGTCAAAGAGCTCTGACAAGACTGCTAAAGGCATGTATGCTCCTCGTCAGAATAAAGAAGAGAGAGAGATGTGTACTCAGCACCAAGAATGACCAACGACCATCATTACCTTGTGCCCCAGACACTGGCAAGGTAAAAGGGGGCGGGGTAATTATGAGCAACAAATGTCGACAAATCCATTCATTCAATGGCATAGTCCCAGCTGTAAAAGAAGGGACCTTGTACAACAATCTGCCCCTAGGCAGCTGTGTTCCCAAGTTCTCCCAATAGTCAAACACTTTAAGCCTTACAAAAACTACTCCAGAGCATCTGACAAGAAGGAAAATTCCAATTTATTTTCTAAGGCTACAGAATACTGGTAACTCAGGCCAAGTGAGGACAGGAGAAAAAAAGCCCAGGCAACTCTCACCAGGGGCACAGATTTAAAACAACACACCAGCAAGCTGAACTAAATCATGTGTGAAGCAGACGGTTCACAGTGATGAACTGGCCACCCTAAGGACAGAAGGTGCACACCATATTAAGAGTCACATGAAACCGTGCCATACATATCAGTTTCAGGGGCACTGCATGACACAGGTGCACTTATATACATGCAGGTAATACACTCATATGCATTAAAAAAAAAAAAAAAGAACAAATAAAAAGAAAAGTTAAAAAAATCCAAGTTGGAATAGACCTTTCTCAATCCTACACAGGCCAAAACCCCAGCTTCAGAAGTCAGTATTGATTCAGGACTAAAATCAAAGCAGGAAGAGAACTGGTTTCACTCCCCGTCCCCACACAAAGCCTACTGCAAACATCTGAAGACCTCCCAGGAGGTGACAAAGACAAGGGTGCACCCACCAGTCACTGCTTCCTGTCTTGGAGGCCAGCATAGGAAAACAAGTGTGATACGGAAGCGTGCGAACCAGAGAGAAGCAGTAAAATCCCCATTTGCAGATAACACCATAATCTATTAGGAAAAGCCAAGCATGTAGACTGAAAAATTGTTAAAACCAACAAGAGGCTGGTGAGGCTGTGGCTACAGCATTGAAGGGCAAAAGAATTCTTAGAGAAATGAACATGTGGAGACAGCGCTTTCTCAGAAGACCAAAGAGCCAAGATGAACCAACACACCACTAAGCGGAACCCAGGTGCTTGTTTTCCCCAAACCAGGAAGCACTGACAGGGCTCCTCAAGATGACAGCCTGGCAGAGAGCTCAGACACACCCACACAGGAAAGCAGGGCTCAGGCAGGGAGCAACTGGAAAAGACCTCTAGTCTCCACATGCACATACACAGGTGAGCACATGCACGAGCATACACCAAACAGACACACAAAACAAGAAAAGCATGAGTCAAAATAAATCCTTCTTCCCTAAACTATTTCTGCCTGCAAATGCAATCTGGTGTGGGGCAGCCAGGAAATGAGCAGCTCAGATCCTCCTGCATTCTATGTGGGGAGGGGGCATGAGGATGAGGAAGGCACATGGGGACTCCAAAGTCTCCTCTCCTGAACTGGTTAGTGAGTGCCTGGTGGTCCACTATGCCATGTTCTTTTAAATTCTGCCTCATTCATAATTGGGCCAGAAAGATGGTTCAACAGCCAGGCATGATGGTACGTGCCTTTAATTCCAGCACTCGGGAGGCAGAGGCAAGTGGATCCCTGTGAGATCAAGGCCTACCTGGTCTACATAGTGAATCCCAGTCCAGCTGTGGTTACAAGGAGACCCTGTCTAAAAGGATTTAAAAAAAAAAAAAAAATGGCCCCAGGTAAAGGCACTTGCTGCCAAGCCTAACAACCTGAGTTCAATCCCTGAGTCCTATATGGTGGAAGGCAAGAAAGAACCCTGAAGCTCCCTCTGACCTCCACATGTATGTCGTGGTACATGTTTGCATGCTCATGCGCACGCATGTGCGTGCAAGCACAAAACTATATTTGGACTATACAATATGAATGGAATATAGAAAATCAACGGGGAAAAAAAAAGATCCTTATCACTGGTTCTTAGACTGGGTATGAGGGAGGCACAGCACTGCCCCTGTAGGGAACTGGATCTTGCCCTTAGACCCTGTCCACTATACCCTTTGAGGAAAGGTCCTGAATCCTTCCTGTAGGCCCCTTTATCTAAGAAGGTAAAACCACAGTGAAAGGACAGAGGCCATCAGTGGGTGCTCACTATCTACAATGGCCTAAGTGGTTGGTGAGACACTTGATATGTCAGGCTTTTTAAATTGCCAGGAGGATGCGTTGAAGCAGTGTCTGTAACCAGGAAACACACCAAGAAGGTTTACCATCTGTCCAGGCCCCGCACTAAGAGTGACATGGGCTAAAATCTCGGCTCGTTTTTGCTGGACCCAAAATCAAAGCTCAAAGTGTTCAAGAGGGCCCTGCTCCAGAGCTATGTGTCATGCACAGCAGTAGGTAGCAGGGCAGAATGGCAGGCTTTTCTATGGAGCGCAGAGATCCTGCCCTGTGGCATGGGATAAAACTCACCACTCAGCCCAGGACAGGACTCTCTTCACCATCTAGTTTCTGACTCAAGGAACTGCTAGAGGTCAGGAATTTTTACCTCAGGGAGGGAAGGCCTGAGGTAGAGCCTAAGAGGCAGCTGAACATCAGCTCTTTAGAATACTCAGGTTTTATTTTGTAAGAAAACCACTGATTTTCAAAAGAAGACACTCAAGAACGGAGAAACGCTGCTGCTGTTTGACTAGTAAGCCGGTGTGCATGAGGTCTCTCTTCAGCCGTGAACAGCCCCACCCCAGGCTAAGGACATGCCACCCACACATGCTGCTTTAAGAGGCTTTGGTCAACGTGTCCTCGAAAAGAAATAGTTTCCTCTGCCTCATCATCAGCTTTTACCAGAAGCTTTTCCCAGCCAAGCAACTGGTCAGCTGGCCCAGCATGGGCCACTGTGCTCCAGAGGCAAAACGGGTGAAACACCCACAGTTCAACAGAAGCTGTGAGCAGGAGACCTCAGAGGACTCCCAGGCCGACAGGAGACCTCAGACGACGCCCAGGCCGACAGGAGACCTCAGATGACTCCCAGGCCGACAGGAGACCTCAGACGACGCCCAGGCCGACAGGAGACCTCAGACGACGCTCAGGCCGACAGGAGACCTCAGAGGACTCCCAGGCCGACAGGAGACCTCAGACGACGCCCAGGCCGACAGGAGACCTCAGACGACGCTCAGGCCGACAGGAGACCTCAGAGGACTCCCAGGCTGACAGGCTCTCTGGGGAAGAAGGACCGGGGCTGAGGGCAGGCTCACCTTGTTGAAGACCCAGACTTCACCGTTCACCGTGGGTCTGGGCACCCCGTGGCCGTTGTAGTGGAAGAGGACCCGCTCTTCTTTGGCGTTCCGGCGCAGAGACGTACAGAGCTTCTTTACTTCATCCACGGTGGGGTCGAGGCTCTGCTTGTACCGGGCCTGTGGAGGGGTGAGAAAAAGAGACACTTGTCACAGACCGGAAACAGCTACAGGACACACGAGCTCTGAGTCCACAGGGAGCAGCTATGGCCTTTTGCAGGGGGTCCCAAGCTACAGCACTTAGAAATGTGAGCACCAGCTACTTCACACTCCTGTGGCACGTTCTCACTGTGAACTAGAAGACGAGACCCGAACAAGGGCGGCTGTCACATGGTGACATGGGTCAGACACAGCTGTCACATGGACCCATTGTTTCTTATAAGTAGGGAGCCTTCCGAAAACTTCCCTAGAACGTGAAGCAGAGATAACCAACTCAAACAAGGTCTGTAGGCCAGCAATGGTGGAGTTACAGAGAAGGCAGAGAGGACGTGCTGTCTGTCCCTGTGTAGTCCTAGGTAGCCATTCAACATCTCGCTCACCTGTGCAGGCTAAACCATCACTGCACATGTTGGGATGAGGTCCTGAAGTTAACATATGAGCACCAGGGGTCTTTATAGACACAAACAACAGAGGATAAGGAAACCTCTGGAGCAAAACATCAAAAATTAAACAGGTAAGAAGTAGCTTAGGAAGACATGGGTAAACGTGGGAACGCGCCATCACTCCACGAAAAGGCGGAAGCACAAGCACCGAACAAATGTCCTGCCTTAGGAGACACAGCATTCTGAAAACTCCAGCCGTCCCAGTGTCATTCTCACATTCACTGCAATGCCAATAAATATCTAATGGAATCCAACAGGCCGCTATGGAAGCCTGGGGGAGCGGAGGGGGTGAAAGAAAACCCAGAAAAGGAAACCCAGAGTGAGCACAGGGGAGCTTCCCCAGACATCCCAAACCCTGCAGGATAGCTAATGAAGGGAGTGAGGTTGGGGCTCAAGAGCCCAGGCCAGGGACCCAGATGTGAGTTAGAGCCACAACTGGAGCATTGCAGACAGTCACAATGTTCTGAAAGCTGATTTGTTAAAACTTAGGCTGACTTGCAGGTAAAAAGGGGGGTGGGGGAGACAACAAAGCTGAGTTTGGCCCTGTCACAAGGGTGCTGAAGTTAATGACGGGAACAAGGAAAGTGCTTTGGTTCGTCTTCATCTACCCTGTTCCTTACACTGAGCTTCTTTCCCAGCAATGGACTCAAAGAGCAGCTCACGGCCCTGGGTGGTAGAGAGCATCACGGCACTCGGGCACCACAGCCAATGTCAAGCAGCAAGGGCAGGATCTCCAAAACCATGGCAGAACACACTAGAACATCACTGAAGGGGTTTGCCTGTAGATGAGTTATATCCTGTGATCTGAAAACGTAGTGTGCACATTCCCATATAATGCAGTTCAATAAACTCTATATTAAATTTTTTAAAGAAAAAATGGACAGAAACATATCTAGCCGTATTTTCATTGTTCAGGGTTGTTTTAGTTATCCTGCCTGGGTCTTTATGCTTCCTTACAAATTCCGAGATTATTTTTATAATTTCTGTGAAGAATTGTGGTGGAATTTTGATGGGGATTGCATTGAAACTGCAGACTATTTTTTCCACAATACTAACCCTTAAATCTACAAGCACGGGGGTCTTTCCATTTTCTATTGTCTTCTTCCATTTCTTTCTTCAGCGCCTTAAAGTTCTCACTGAGCAAGTATTTCACTTCCTTGGTTGTATTTATTCCAGAGTGTTTTGTTCTGTGTCTGTTTTTGTGGCTATGGAATAGGACTATTTGTCTGATTTCTTTCTTGGTGTGTCTGTTGCTGGCATACTGGCAATCTACTAATTCTGTGCATTAATTCTGTACCTTACTACTCTGCTGAATGTGTTCACCAGCTATCGCTCTTGGACTTGAAGGTAAGACCCTATTGCAGAAGATACCGCATACCTGAGTCACAGAACATGGTGGGGCGGGGGAGTATCACTGTGTCCCCTTAGCAGAATGATAGCAGTGGGTTCTCTCCCAGGGCCTAGGATCTACTTCAGCCATGTTTGTTTTGTTCTGGCCCAGTTAATGGTACCAGGCATGGGTTCTGTTGTGTGGAGTGGGCTTTAAATCAGTTAGAGGATGGTTGGTTACTCCCATAACATTCATGTTACTCCTACACCAGTGGGCATATTTTGACAGGCCAGCCATTATGTAGCTCTCAGAGCTGACAGCTGGGGAAGACTGCTGGTGACTTTTCTCCCCTAGTACTGTGCATAGCATCTTCCAGCACTGTGAAAGCTAGCCAGTAGGGATGAAACTTCCAAGTCATTACCAGCTTAATTTCTCCATGTTCTATGACTCAAGTATGTGGTGTCCCACTCCTAGCTGAGGGGCTAACGGCAACTGATGGTTGCTGGGGAAGAGAGAGTCAGTTTTCTTCAGGGATACGGGCCCCAAGAGAATACCCATGCTCCAACAGATGGTCCTATAGCCATGCACATACAGGGAGTACTAAATGGACTCAGTGGGTATTAAGTTTAGGGGGGAAAGGGAGGGAGGGAGGGAGAAGTTGGGAGAGAAAAGTGAGTGATATGGGGTTAAAGAAAGGTTGGAGGGGAGGGACTGGGGTGGATTTGCTCAAAACACATTATATGCTTGTTGAATATTAACATTTTTAAGCATTCAAAAGTGGGGAAAAAGAAAGAAAACAACAAGGCTGAGCACCATGATCTTAATCCAGCAGTCAGGAGACTCAGGCAAGGAGATTCCAAGCTCAAGGCCAGTCTGGCACAGCAGGACCCTGAATCAGAGTAAATAAAGGAAACAAAACAAAACAAAAACAAAGCCCATGTCTTGGTATGACCTGAAGACACAGTAAGTGTCAGGAACACAAACAAACAAGAAAACCGCAAGCAGAGAACAGGCCCTTTGCAGACAAGTCTATGGCTGTGAGCCAGGGTCAGTCAGCACCCATGGAGGCTGTTCAGAGAATGGGGCGTGGGGAATGGGGGCAGAGCGGGGAGGGCAGACAGGGCCAGGAGGCCAGGAAACACGCTGCTTGCATTCTGAAGGTCACCCAGCCTTTGGCAAGAAAGAAAGGTTACACACAAAGAAGACAACAGGGAATGAGGTCCGACCCCTCCGGACACTCATGTTTAGCCTCATCTATCTGCACATGTGAGGACTACAGGTTAAGAAAGTGAAAGTGGAGTCGTCAGTCCACTGGTGAACATCAGAGCTTTAGAAAGTGAAGACTTAAAATTTTTTCTCCAGGTACAGGATTGGAGTGATGGCTCAGTGGCTAAAAAGCACTGGCTGCTCTTGCAGAAGAGCCGGGTTCAAATCCCAGCACTCACATGGCAGCTAACATCCATTCGTAACTCCGGTTCCAGGGGATTGGACACCCTCTTCTGTCCTCCTCGGGCACTGCACAACATGGGTACACTTACATACATGTAGGCATAACACTCATACACATAAATTAAAAATAATTTTTAAAAGATTTTTAAAAATTATCTAGGTTCCCTAAATCTTTGGCACCTATAAGCAAAGCCCACTGGAGCCATGCACAGTGCAACTGGTGGGGCTACTGCATGGCTGGGCCATTTGGGGCACCTGCCCTTGGGTGACAGGGTCGGAGTCCAGCAAAGTAGAGCTCTCCTGAGGGCTTCCTTGCTCAGAAACGGAATGCTGCTCATAAAATGAAGTAAGATGGTGTTGCAGGAACCCAAGAGAACGCTAACACACAGTGCAAGGTTTCCAAGTCCATGTTCAACTATCTGGAACCTGTGCTAATCTGACACACACGGAGGCTCTGCTGGAATAAGGCTGGTCCTCAGGAAGCAGACATCTCCACAGTAAGAGGAAGTACTCAGAGAAGCATAGAGGCCAGGGTAGGTGCACAATGGTGGGCCTGGGCAGGAGGGATCATCTCTTCAAATGCACAGAAGAGTCTGCCTGGGATCCAGCCCCTCCCTGGCCCCTCAGCAGGGAATAATGTCTAAGGACCTGCACTGCTATTCATTCACAACACTGTCTAAATGAGATACCGCACTCTGTGAACGGTTTCCATTCAGTGTGTGTCCTTCAGCACAGGGCACATGTTTGTCATTTCTACAGCCTTGCAGCATGTTCAGTCATTTCCAACTAGCTGTTGAGTGACAACCAGACTGTTGGCGACATTAATTATAATAATTAGTAAAGGAACAAATCAAAATGATGAAATCCTATCCGACATCAAAGTGACACAAGTAAATGTCAACATAACTCTGGAAAGCGCTGTAAAAAACAGCACCTGGGTGCTGGGCTGAGGCATCCATCAAGCTTTTGTGGTGGGTGACCGAGCTGCAACTCTACCCATTAGAAGACTGCCCAGGGCATGCATCAGCTCACAGCTCCCACTCCCAAGAGTTACAGAAGTGATGAGAACCACTCTTGGCTCATCAGTGATACACTGCGCATCTTGCCAGGGGGCAAGGCAGGCCCTGAGAGTGTGACCTCCCAACACCTGGATTCTGCTCATCCTATAAAACAACATGAAAGTGCTTGAGAAGAAAAATGCAGCTCCAAGGCAAGTGCGGAGTCACACGCCTGTAGTCCCAGCGATGGGGAGGCAGAGGCAGCAGGCGCTGCATAGGAGACCCTGTCACAAAAGAAAAGGGGTGGGGGAGGGACAGAGGAAGAGGTGGGAGTGAAAGGAAATACAAATGGGAGAGAAAAGAAACTTATTATTTAATGGTGCTGGCAACTGTGCCGTTCAAAACTACATCAACACAACCCAAGTCCATCTGAAATTACAGAGGAAATGTGGAGTAAAGATGGCTAGTCGTTTTCAAATGGCAGCCTCGGGAACAGGGTGGTCCCTGGAGACTGCTCCAGGTCTACACAAGAGCAGTGACCCGTTCCCACTGGTATGGCCCCCACGTCAACAGGAAACAGGGAGTTCTCAGAACTCAGGACACTGCTAAGACCTGAATAAGCCCCAACTTAGCCTCCTCTGAATCACTGTTCCTATTTTGGCCAACTAAGCAGCACATCACCTACTGCTGTGGCAGAAAGCTTGCTTTGGACCTTCTACAAATCTTTAGTACAAGTCCATTTCAAGATGTGTCACAGATGAGTGGACAGAAATAAGGAGAGGTATTCAAAGAGCATTTCACCTCATGACAGCCTGCAGCAGTGCACAGGGGGCTGAGGGCTTACAGCCAGAGCCTGGGACGCTTCCCGGTGACAGCAGCATGGAGCAACGATAGGGAAGGCAGGCCTCAAATGTGACCTAAAGGTGCCAAAGGGGCTCAGAATTCAGTATTTACACTTTGTGAGCACATAGGAAAGGGAGGGCAACCAACAAACCAGAAAGCGTTTTCACTACAAAAAGAAACAAAAGAGAAATCTTAGTGTGAGAAACCCCATTCCAGTGATCTCAGTGGTCTCCACAGCAGGGCTGTCTCTTGCTGTTTGTAGGACGTGCAACCAACAGAGGCACTGCTGACCATGGCGGACCAAACTGGTACAGGTGGATGTGCGCCAAGCCTGCTGAGGACTAAGGGCAAGCAAATCTAGCAGGAAGAAATGGGGGGGGGGCCCTCCTCCCCTGCACCCGAGGGATCCTGGAGTGCTCCCCCACCCTAGGGATGATCAGAACAGGACCAGAAGGAAAGTTTCCAGAAAATGCAGCGCCAGCTTAGCAGGAAAGGAGGTGGGAGCCAGGCCCTCTCTCCAGCCCTGAAGTTGCAAAGGCCGGCTTACCTTCGATGGAATTCTCTCCCCTCACAATCTTTTCAGACAACATGAAGAAAATAACAAATAAATCTTAACACGTTTATCCCAGTTATTTCCTGAAACGTCCTGCCATGTGACACCGAAATCCCTGGTGCCATGCATCCCCTTCCTTACCACCTACGACTATCCACAGCAGCAGGCACCCGCAGAGCCCCGAGCTAAGGTGCAGGCACAAGCAGCGCTTCCTCTTGAAATCCTTTCTCAATCCCACAGAGGAGCCAGAAGTTCACCAGCATTCAATGTCTCTCATAAATACCACCTGACAATCTGGCTGACCCCAGCCAAGGCTGCCTTCAGAGGGTGGATGTGTGCTTTCCCTCCTACATAGTAAACTCACTCACCCGAATGAAATTCCGAAGTCATGAGCAATAAATAGCTAGACTAGCAAGGAGCGCGTATAGGATTTGCCAGCTTTTGGGGCAGTGAGAAGGAAAGGGCCGGAAGCTGAGCCCGAGGTTCCTACCTGCAGAGACCAGCCCAGTTAGGCTGAAGAAACCCCCGGGGCAAGTGGAGGAGAGGGCGGCACTGCAGAATGGGCAGGCCCTGTGCTCCTGGAGGGTCCTCCTCCCAGAGCACTGCCCACTTGCTATGTATGCCTGGGTCACTTACAGACCTGCAGTCCCTGGAACCGTCCTGGAGGAAGAGTCAGTCAGTGTGCGCTGCTCCCTGCCTATACTCACTTCCTTCTCCCCCCACAGCAGGTTTTCTGGTTCTGTGCGCCTCTGCACAGCTACCCAGGTAGGGTATGTGAAGCCACAGAGACACCTGAGCAGTACCGTTCTTCCAAACCACACCCAAGGCCCCAGAGCTGAAGTCCCCCCCAAGGTATCAATAAAAATAGGGTTCGGTTATTTCTGAACTTGGCTCCAGCAAGGTCTTGTCTTATGCAACTGCAGAAAAATGACTCAACCTCATTTTCTTACCTGCCACACCAAGCAGACATGTTAATGGACCAGCATGAAAGGCACTTCGGATATTAATAATGTGCCTCCTGGGGGCTGGCAGGAATTAATTAATATTTTTAAGGGCTTTGAAATGAGACGCACTAAATTAAATGCCAGCACACCGTGCAAGGTTTTGTTTCAAATGAGGACACCATGGAGCGAAGACACAGTGGCAGAGTGGCAGCCAGTCATTCGGGGCATTCTGGGCATTTTCCCTGGGAGTGCAAAATGACAAAGCAAGGTTCTGAAAGTGCCTACAGTGCCAGGCACTGCTCCTGAAAAGCCAGACCACGAATGCAGTAAAATATCCTCATGGGATTCTGGAGCCTAGAGCAGAGACAAAAATCCTGGAATAAGCAGTCCAGGCGAGTGCAACGGAGGACTGGACTCTGCACTCTGGCTCCTTCCCAGTGATGGGTCTCTAGATGGTCACCCGCAGGTGACACCAGGAAGCTAGGGAGGTCACGAGAAGGCTGCTGAGATGGGACTCTGCAGGCCCTGTCAGGCTCAGCCTTCTGAGGCTAGGCTGCCTTGGTGAAGGAGGGTGCTGCTATCCACAGGGTACCGGCAGGGTGGGCCCTTTACGAACCTGGGATGCAGCAGTAAGCCTGAAGGAGAGCAAGCGCCATGCTGGGAAGGCAAAGATCAGGGCTCCACTTTCAAAGCCTGAGGAGTGCGAGGAAACACGCAGCAGTGGCGGCAGGCACTTCCACCTCTGCAGGACTCCAGCACCACCGCCCTACTCGGCTAGGGCTGGGAGAGTGATCGCATCCTTAACATCTTCCCAGTCCAAGTTCAGGCCCAAGAGCTGCAATGCCTGCAAGACAGTCCCACAAGTATCCAGAAAACAAGCAAGCATGTAGGAACTAAGCCAGCTCCTCCCCAGGCCCTTCCCACTTCTGCTGTAGTAGGAAACAAGGACTTCTGGGGAAATAGGGTAGGGAGACCTTTCAGAGGGCCTAGTCCTCCTCCCTGGCCAGCATTACCTATAGCCTTCTTTGCTTTGTAGTGTTAGGATAAAAAATTAACAGATAGGATTAAAAATAAATGAATAGCTTAGTGTTTATTTAATAAATAAACAGAACACAACTCTGCTCCCAGTACTCAGGAGGCAAAAGGACTGTCACAAGTTCAAGGCCAGCTGGTCTACACAGTAATTCCAGGTCAGCCTGGTCTACAGAATGAGACCCTTACTCAATACACAAACAAACAAACATATGTATAAAACCAAACAACAAACAAAAAGCCAGACAGAGCAATGGAAAGATGCTACCTTACAGACCTAGACTGGGTCACATGGTCTACGGGAGAATAATTCTAGGACTACAGGCCTCCCTCTGTGTCCACACGTCCATCTCCAGTGCAACCTGACACAACCACCAAGGACCTAAAGACTATAGCATTTATTCCTAGGCATCAGTGTGTACACTGTGTTCTATCAGAGAAGAGGTACTAGGAGGCGTGATGGTTTGGGTGAGAGGTGTCCCCATTGGCTCAAGCATTTGCACATTTTGTTCCCAGTTGGTGGCACTGTTTAGGAGGTCATGGGTCCTTGGGAGGTGTGGCCTTGCTGGAGGAGGTGTGTCATGTGGCAGGATCTAAGCGTTCATACCCTTGCCCCACTTCCTGTCTGTGATCTCTGCTTCATATCTGTGATTCAGGAAGTGAGCTCTCTTCCTGCTCTAGCCACCAGGCCTGCCATTAGCTGCCATGTTTCCCCGCCATGATGGACTCATCCCCCTGGAATCACAAGCCTTGGTAATGGTGTTTACCACAGCAGCAGAAATATAAGTAATATAGAGATGTGTCTTTACCTTCCCTCGTAAGCCTACCCCACTATCTAAATAAATGTTCCTACTCTTCATTCAAAACCCAAGAATCATCCGTAACAGTTTTCTCCCTCTCCCTCTCCAACTTAGTCAATCAGAACATTCTGCTGAGTCTGCCTCTTAAATCCTGCTCTATCACTACCATACCTGCTACATCAAGCCACCATTACTTTTATCATCACCACTGTCACTGCTGCCATTACCACCACCATGATCATCATTGCCACCAACATCATCACCGTCGCACCACCATCATCACCACTACTAACATAATCCACAATCATTCTCACCACCACCACCACCAAATAATCATCACCATCATCAGCACTACCACCACCAACGGCATCAATGACCACCACCACAATGGTCATTCTCTCCATCACCTAGTTCTTAGATTACTGCAGTAACTCACCTAATCTTC
The DNA here is from genome assembly GCF_000622305.1 of Nannospalax galili. NCBI lineage: Eukaryota > Metazoa > Chordata > Mammalia > Rodentia > Spalacidae > Nannospalax > Nannospalax galili. The sequence goes on from NW_008328704.1 coordinate 1,446,340, forward strand.
CAGTCTTTGTTTGCTGGGAGGGGGCACTCTCTCCAAATCCATTCATCCTAAACTCAGTATGTCTCTCAGTCACTTAACATCAACACCTTTTGGCAGTTTCTTACTGAAGAGTTTCTCTGCAAACTCCAGGATAATCCATAAATTCTATAAGACCTCCAGCCTTGTCTCTAGATATAATTTCTGATCATCTATATATAGCAACAGAAATATAACCCACAAGAGAGGATCCCCAAGTCGTTTTTCCAATTATATTCTCATTTACTTCATAGCCTTCGTCAGAGTTCTCTCCTTACCCTTTTCTGTGCCCAATTTCAAGCCTTACCTAGACATCTTCTGCTGAGTCTTCAAGAATCAGGTGAAATGATCCTTGTCCTGGACATAAGGCATCCCGTGCCAAATGCTTCCAGGTGCTTCCTGTCCCCATCTCCATCCCGGCACAGGCAACTGTCTGCTGGCTGACTCTTCAATCTTCCCCTCCACCCCACCTTCACTGAGACTTGCTTGTGCTTGCCTTACCATCCCGCGGTAAGCAGAGTCAGGGACAGAGCACTCAATCGGTATGTGTGCATGAAAGCATGAACAGATGATGAACTCGTTCTTTTATTAGAGTCCATAAGAGCACAAAAGCTTCTCCAAAGAGGTGATCCAGGGACTTGGATTCTACATGTAGGTCCTTGTTGTTGAGATTTTTTTTAAACAAATCAGTTTGGCTGGGCTAGAGAGCAGCAGCAAAGAAAGCCCTCTACTACCGTTCCTAGGTCCCTCCACAGACACATGACATACTACCTTGACAGGCTGATCTCTGCTCCAGCTCATGGGCTCAGAGTGGATGCTGGAAGAGCACAGGCCCTTATACTTAAACACCCAGTTCACACTAGTCAGACACGACACAACCATCAGACAAGCCCTCGTAGGAGCTAGACAGTACACAAGCGGCACTGCGTGTCTGCAGTGAGGAGCCGGGTAGTCTTCAGTGAGCAAGCAGAGGAGAGACCGGCCTCGATACAGCAGAATGCATTCAGTCCTTGAGGCTTACATGTGCCTGAAAGGCCATGAAGACTATTCTTTCTTCCAGACAAGGGCGGGGGGCCACAGCACATCCCATATGACAAGTCACTGTCTGCAGAAATCTCTCCAAGAGTGAAGATTATGGAGAAAAGAACAACGGCAAAAGGTAAATGAGCAGAAGAGAGTTGGTCAGAGGGGGACTTGGTGTAGAGGTCGTCAAGCAAGGCTGCTGCCCTCTGCCTCCACCTCTTCCTTCCCCCCTTCCTGGCCCCCTCCTCCCCCTCTGGCCCGGAGACTGACTGGCTGTGCAGCATTCCACAGGGAACAGGCTCTGCCCACACAAGGAAGCACACACATCACCACAGCAGCAAGGCTCCGCATTTCCTTGCTCTTGCATTGCTGCTCTTCCAACTGTTTCCACACATGGCAGCACCCAGTCTGCTCCCTCGGGTCAAGGAGGCCTGTTACCAAGCCCAACAGGGGCCTGTGCTCCCCTCCCCAGTTGGCAGGAAGTGGCTCCCTGCCTTCCCATGCAACTCTTCCTTCCTTTGGCTCTCCTGCCTTGGATGGCTCAGCCTGCCACTCTCTGAGTGGCATCTCTCTGAGTCCTGCTCTTCCTTTGGTACTTGACACTCCTGTCTCGCACTGCACACCTCTAGGTGTACTTTCAAGAGCAAATCTCTGGTTAAATTCCTGCCTCCCTCCAGCATGCCACCCCTCAGGATTTCTTGCCTTGCCCTGGACTCAGCCACCCAAATTGGAACCCAAAAGCTGAACCCCTGGGCTTTCTTTGACTACCCTCTCCTTCACCCAGCTCCACAGTACTCCCACACAGGTGGCATGGCCCTCCAAGGTACAGCCACAGAAAAGACATACACATACACACACACACACACACACACACACACACACACACACACACACCCCAGGTCCTCGCGTCTGGACACAGGTGTCACCCAAGAGAAGGGTGTGGATGAGCTACATGTAGACCACATTTACTTTATTAGAACCTTTTACCTTGAATTAACTGAGCACTGCACCAATTCCAACATGGGCCTCAGGGTCAATTTTATCAGAATGTAGGACAGAATTGCATAACTCTGCCACTATGTCCCACTCCATTAGCACATCTTAATTTCTCTTTAAAGGACCCCACAGTAAGATGCTGTTCTGAGTGCCCTTTTCCCTGATGCTGTCATTTCAAGGCTGGCCTCCCTCCCCAAGCCCTTAATAAAATACAAAGCAGAACAGAACAGAAACTACCACTTACTTTGTACAGCTGAATGCACCCCTTGGGTCTCCGCAATGTGAACACTGGCCTGAGCTCCAGGCTGGGAGCTGTTAGACAGGGACCAGAGAAACACAGCCAACACATGCCTGTGCCACTGCAAATGGAATCAGCATCCTTTGCAAAAGCATCATAGAGCAATGACTCTGGACAAATCAAAACAAGCTCAAACAAAGCAGATAGCCACACTAGGCAGGGTGGACATGACATCCTCAGCAGCCCTAGGCCTGCCTTCCCTCCACCTAGTCTTCCATCTGCTCAGGCCTGGAAAGGTACCTCTACAGTCTGAGCTCATGCCACTCTGAAGGAGTAGAGTTCGGCTGGTTTTCAGAAGTACTAGATGGCCTTTAGAAATGTGCAAGTTCAGCTGGGCATGGTGGAGCTTGCCTTTAGTCCCTTGCAAGACTCAGGAGGCAGAGAGAGGCAGATCTCTGTGAGTTCAAGGCCAGCCTGGTCTACATAGTGATTTCTAGGCCATCTGGGGCTACAGGGAGACCCCGTCTCAAAAAAACCACCTACACCGGCACTGGCGCTGCAAACCTGTGAGAACAGTGAGTAGACAGAACTGCCTGGCAGAGCACTTGCTGAGCAGGTGGCAGATGGCCAGCAGCACACCCAGCTCTCAGGACAGGCCAGTCACTGTTCCAAGGGCTCACCACCACAACACAGGGTAAGTATGGCATTACAAGCAGGAAGTTGTGGCACCGAGAGGTTAAGAAACCCAAAAAGTCACCTAGCTGATACAGGGCAAAGGCAGCTGCAAAGCCAAAGCCTAGTTCCAGCCTCCACAGCTCACTGCTCACTGCCCTTCACATCAGGAGATTCCTGTGGAGCATTCTCGTGCTTGTACAACTGAACAAGCAGAAGCAGATGGAGCAAAAGGGACAAGCACTCTTGCCTGCTCACGATCCATCCACTTCCACGCAGCGCGCTCCTGGGCTCTGTGCCCCCAGCACATAGGACAAGAGCTCCCTCCTCCTGACACAGGGCCAACGTCGCCCACAATCTCCTTGGACCTGTCTTCTGCTGCAGGGGCTCCACAAATCACCTAAAGGACAACAAGGCTCTCATGGAGCTCATGCTCAGTAACAGCCTATCATTCACTGCAGCCAGCCTTCACCAGGGGGACTCCAACCTACACCATGCTCCCTTCCATACAGCAACATTGGGCCATCTCCAACTGTATCAACAGCTGTTGTTACCTGGAACGTGTAATATGCTAATCTGCCAGGCAGTAGGAGACGAAGATGACTGGGGATCCAACAAGCTGTATGAAATGGTAGGTTGGAGATAAACACTGGCCACTGGGACAAGCAGCACTCACTGGACACAGTGCTGAGATGCCCTGCTGTGTCCTGAATCACTGCTTCAGATCACAGACAACTCCTGAAGATGGCTGCCGCTCAGCCATGGTTCATGCTATCACACTGACTGCAAGATCACACCATATGTGACACTAACCAAATGGCAAGAGGGCAGGTCCTATCTCTCAAGGGCTCACACTGCGCAGAAAATGGACATGTAGGGCAAGCCAGCAGAGCAGCCTTGAGCTAGCACTGTGCATCACCCTGAAGGGCCAGGCTTGAAGAAGGCATGCAAAGAAAGGGGGGACTCGAGAGAAGTGGTGACTACCTCTCACCCTGACCTCATACCAAGTATGGCCCCAAATGCACCCAAGTGCTGAGGACTTATCTCTGGGTTGTCTGCCGAGGTTTGAGAAGCCTCTCTGAATGCATCTCCAGTGCTGAGGGGTATTTCTGGGTGTCTGCCAAGGTATGAGAAGCCATCTATGCCGGTCTGTAGCCACATACTCAAATCATATAATGAAGCATAACTCCACCCATTTCCATTTCCAAGAAAAGTCTTCCCCATTGCTTTTCAAGCTCATGAGGACCATCCTCTTGGCCAATCTGACTTCTGTGTGGAGCACAGGAATCCATGTGAGAATGAGCGGCTAAGACCCAAGTGATCCAGACACTCCCCAGCCTTGCCAGCAGACCTCTGCTCTCTGAGTTCAAGGGGACCCATGTGGGGGGCTCTTGCTCACCAGACAACCGCCTGTTCTCTGTGACACTAGTTTGTTTGGAATGCTTCACTGGCCTTGGCCAAATGCCTGGGTTTCCTTCTAGTGACGGCCAGAAGAACAATCCAGGCTCCTGCCAGGCAGAAGGGCTGTTCCTGTACAGGCATATACAGGTGTCCACACTGTCAGAGCCCGGCAGCAGCGGCAGGATGTGGGTAAGAAGTTACAACCCTGACATTGAAGGAAGTACAAAGTCAGCGCAGCTTCTCGTGTCCAACACGGAGCTTCCCAGTTGTACATGGACTCTGTAAAATTGTCATCTCTCTTCTATGTAGTATCCAATGACAATCCTCCCTCCTTCATTCATGAAAGAGGTAGAAGGGAACTGGAATAGCTGGTTAGTTATTCCAAGTCCAAAAATAGAAGTTCTGGCTTATAGATGGGGCCACTCCTGAAATAAAGGGTCCCCTGGCTTCCTGAGACCTGCTTAGAAGGCCCTGAGTCCTCAGCTGGGTCAGCTGTGCCTCTCAGGCTTTAGCAACATCTGCAGGCAGGTGTGGTTGTCACAGATGCCAGCTTTACCAGCTCCTGAGGAATAAAGGTCAGCCTACAGCTATTCCCACAGCATGCACATGCACGCTCCCCTGGAAACATCAATGACCCAGAGTAGAGTAATGCTGATTTGCCTCAACTCCAGTGAGGACCTCTGAGGGCCTCTGAATTCTGACCTGACATGGAGGAGAGCTACAAAGTGAAGAAAAATGTGCATGTAACAGCCACTTACATAAGAAAGAAGGTAGATGGGGCAGGCACTGAGAGATGCAATGTGCTTGTTTATATATACATGCATACATTAACTGAAATATTTAAATAGTTGTCTACAGAGAAGGAGAGGCCAGGCTGGAAGGACAAGACTAACAGCCAGATTTCTGTGACACGCTTTTGTGTGTTTAACTTTGGAGTCAGGAAATGTTTTATAAAACTACAAAGCAAAATTAGCAGGGAGTGGTGGCAAAGGCAGGTGGATCTCTGTGGGTTCAAGGCCTGCCAGGGCTACTGGGAGGCCCTGCCTCAAAAAAAGACAAAAAAACAAACCAACAAACAAAAAACAAAACAAAAAAAGAACAAATTTTTTTTAAGAAGCAGTCCTTAAAAATTGTAAGCAAAATCAAACATGGAATCAAATGGATTTCAGCATGTATACAGGTAGGTGCTGAAAAGACAGACTCTCCCAAGGGACCATGACAGGGTTAAGGTGCCCACGCCTGAGCCCAACACCAGAGGAAAGGCAGGCACTTCAAGAGAAGCTCCCAGTAAGCACTGGTAGGAGGGTCACCACCACTCTTGCACTGCTAAGTACAATGCAGGTATAGAAGGAGCCTGACCATGGAAGACGGAGGGAGTGGGGGTGCCGGAGACCTGGAGAGATGCAAGAAGATCAAGGGAACACCTTGCAGTCCCAAACCCAAATCATCAAGGGCTCATGAGGGATTTTATCTTTAAAGCACACAAAGAAAGGTTGGGCACAAGCAATGCATCCCCTGGGGCCTGGATTAAGCTCTCTAAATCATCCCACCAAAATACAAAAATAAATAAATAAATAAGGACTCCTCAGAGATGTGGCTGAGTTTAGGCCACAGAAGATGCAAAGAATGAACAGAGAACATCTCGACTTGTCAAGCCAAATAGAAAAGAAGCAATCAGATGCCTGGGCCTCTATCAGAAAGACTTGGGAGCCAACCTGAACAAGTTTGTCACTTGCCAATGGCAAAACTCAGTGTACACCAACGATCACAAATGCAGCAGGCTTCTGCACACTGAAGAACATGGTCACACACACCTTGCCCTCCTCACTGGTTACTATGAGAAAAGCCCGCTATTTTGAAAACTGGTATCCAAAGGGCAGTAGGTACTACTGGTTCAGGCTTTCCTTTATGCAGTATACTTCAAGTTATCCAAAAAGTTCATGAAAGGAAGTGTCTTCACAGAAACTGCCCAGCTAACAAACAGGGTAAAACGACAGAAGCACCTGGACTCATCCTCTGCAGCCTGCATGAATACAGTCGGCAAGGACCATCAGTAGCTTCTAACCTCACAAGGAGGCCAGGAGTTCCATACCCACAAAGGAAGCTAACAACACCAGTCAGGG
>NW_008328704.1:1452839-1469024 GCF_000622305.1 Nannospalax galili
GGGTGGGGGAGGGAGGGGATCCAGACCCCATTAAAGTCAGAGAGAACATGGCTCCAGGAAGGGGTTTGACTATCACATTATAGAAAATAGAAAATTCAATCAACAATGCATTCATATTACCTGTACAAATAGACTGTGTGCATGGTTAAAAAGTCATTTATGGGGGCTAGAGAGATGGCTCAGCAGTTGAGAGCATTGACTGCTCTTGCAGAGGACCTGGGTTCAATTCCCAGCACCCACATGGCGGCTATGAACTGTCCTTAACTTCAGTTCCAGGGGAATCCGAAGCCCTCTTCTCACCTCCGCAGCATTGCATGACATGGGTGCACTCACATACATGCAGGCAACACACTCATACACATAAAATAAAAATAAAAAATGAATTAATAAAAAAAAATTTTAAGTCATTAATCTCTAGAAATACAAAGAAATAGCTACAGATGAAATTACATGATGTCTAGAACTGGCTTCAAAACGAGCCAGGGGAGAAGATGGAAGACAGGAGGGCAACGACTAGATGAACAACAGCACAGGCTGGTAAGGCTGAAGATAGACACAGGGTGAAACTGCCCAGGACAAAAAGTTCACAAATCAGCACTGCTGAAGGCAGTCTGAGAAACCGCAGCACCAGCACCAGCACCAGCACCAGCACCAGCACCAGCACCAGCACCAGCACGCCTATGACACTGGGATTCGGGGAGATCCATGGTCTGACCCACCCTGTCTGCTTCTCCTGAAATACAGACTCCCGCTATGAGGAAAGGAGATACACATGGGGGACACTCCCAACTAGGACAGAAAACAGTAGCTGGAATTTCAAAATCTGTCCTACTGAATTGATGAGCTGAACAACATGACCCAAACCAAGGCCATCCTACCCTGCACAGCCCACAAGCACAACTTGTGTGGGGAAACAGAAGAGGAGAGGATCCATGTGGACATTCTGGAGAACCAGGGTGTGGACCTGCATGCAGCTCACTGTGCTCTGCTACAACCCTGAGTTTGGAAGCAGAAGGCAGAGTTCGTGAAGGGCATCCCCAAGAAGATGAAGGTCCACTCTCAACTCCTGAGGAAGTGGCCATGATTTATAGAGGACAAGACTTTTGTGGATTTCCTTGCTTATGGCTATTCTTGATCAGTACCACATGTTTGAACCCAAATGCCTGGACAAATTCCCAAACCTGAAGGGCTTTATGGCCTATAGAACTCTGCATACATGAAGACCTACTACGTCCTCCCAACATCTGTATTTTCAAAGATGGCCCACCAGAGCACCAAGCAGACCACTGCCATGCTGCCTATTTAATCTGCATCCCCCCACTTTCTTTCAGCAAAGCCCCTTCTTTGCTGAAGCCATAGGCCCAACCGCACAAGTCATTTTTTATGATTTGAGGAGTTTCCCTGAACTCATATTCTCTAAAATTACCTTAAAAGTTAATATTGTTGGCTGGGCGTAGGGCGCACGCCTTTAATCCCAGCACTCGGGAGGCAGAGGCCGGTGGATCTCTGAGTTCAAGGCCAGCCTGGTCTACAAAGTGAGTTCCAGGACAGCTGGGGCTACAGGGAGACCCTGTTTCAAAAAGACCCCCCCTCAAATGTCAATATTGTCTTGAGTATCAGACCCATTCGGGCGGGCACAAATACAAATAAGGAGGCAAATGAGCAGGCACATTTAAACCCATTTCTGTGATTTAAGAAAACTCTGCTAGGGCTGGAGAGATGGCTCGGTGGTTAAGAACACTGACTATTCTTGCAGAAGACCCGGGTTCAAATCCCAGCACCCACATGGCAGCTAACAACTGTCTGTAACTCCAGTCTCAGGGGATCCGACGGCCTCTTCTGACCTCCGCAGGCACTGCATGACACGGGTGCACTTACCTGCATGCAGGCAACACACACATACACATAAAATAAAGATAATAAATAAAATGTTTTTAAAAAACTCCCCTAGAATGCATTTACATTTGACTCAGAGGGAAAAACACAGTTTTGACTAAATTTGAAGCATTTTTCCAATGTGTAGCCAGTATTTTAGAGAGGCTGTCTAGACAGGGAAAAATCCCAGCTGTGTTTTTAGCAAAAGTCAGCATACCAATATGTGGAGGATCAGCATAGCCCAGAAACCACCTCTCTCTCTCTCTCTCTCTCTCTCTCTCTCTCTCTCTCTCTCTCTCTTTCTCCACCCCCCACACACACACACACTGCTACTGGGGTGCTCAACAATCACCTCCAGGGTCACACAAGAAGACAGCGTTACGCGTGTGGAGGCCAGCCAACTGCAAAGAAATGTCTGGTTTCTCTGCACAGCAGGCATGGAGAGTGCACAGGGCTCCTGAGTCCCAGCTGACCCCTGACAGGTGTCTGGGATCCTGGAAACTACAGCAGTTGGCCACAGTAATGGTTTACAATGGCACATCATGCCTCCTCTGCTCACTGGGGAGCCCCAGTGTGGGCAAGGGGGTGCAAAATGGGGAGCAGGCAGGTGTTGGCTACTGCTTCAGGGCAGAGCACTCTCTACCTAGGGTTATCTGGTTCCTGTGAGTAAATAAATCATTTACAACACTCTCGAAGATGTGGATTCAACTTCTCTTAGAATATTGCTAAGGGGGACACAAAAGTGTATGCTCCTCTCCTGACTCGCTTTCTGGGGACAGAAGACTATTTACTGGCTCATAAGGTCATTCTATACCTTACAGATGCCACACAGATTCAATCTAAGCATACAGAGACATCTGATCAACATTTAGACATTGGAAGTACCATTTTTAGACCAAGACATATTACAAAACCCAAAATGCACAATTTCCTTGTGATCAATCAGAACCATAAATGGCATGCATGTATTCTCCATAAGAAGCCACCATTAGGCCATTTCTGCCTCCGCCCAAGGCAGATCCACCACCCATTATAGCTCAGCTGGGGACAGCAGTGGGTCTGCGCTTCCCCATGTGGGCTTGAGCCAGCCAAAGACTGCAGAGTCCATTCGTGACACTGCCCTAAGGACAGAACTCCTAGCTTCAAAGAAATGAGAGCAACAAATGACAAGAGGTGCCTCCCTAGTACCTTCCTGACCCTCCTCAAGAAAGACTAATGGTCCCTCAGGATCAGATCTACCAGGGAGAACCAAGGGAAGGCAGAGGCAAAGCTTCTGGAACACAGCTCTTTCATAAACTAGGGTGGCTGTTCCTTCTCCCTGGGAGTTGTCAGAATGGAATGTTAGTGTTAAGGTTCAGATAGCCCCGCCCCCTCACCAACAGGATCCCAAGGACTTCTCATGATCCTGAGAAAAGGGAACCTAGCTGATAAGCACCTTGGTCTTTGAAGTCAAGAGAAGCAGACTTTTCTCCACTGTTTGGCCAACACAGCAGGCTTCCCCTTTGATCTCTAAAGAGGACAGGTTTTAACAGTCCCACTCTCCCACTCCCCCCCAACTTAAAAAAAAAAAAACATCTTCCCGCCTTCTGCAGGAAGCAGAAGCCTCCCTTTTTAAAAACACCCCAGCTCAAGACCCAGGCAGATATTTTCCCTGCCCAGAAGGGAATCTGCTGGAAGGGAATCTTCCCCATGTGTTTCTTTGCTAATAAACCCTATTTTGATGGAGTTTTAGCTGTGCCTCGGTGCCTCATTATCCATTCGCTCGTTCTCCGCCAACTTTTTACCTATCAGCACTACAGCAGCCATCTCACCATCATGAGAGAAAGCCAAGAAAACAGAACTCACCAGGGCCTTCCTTGAGCACCAATCGTTTAAATAACCCATCCTGTAGTCATTTACACAGAAAATGCACAACTGGCTTTTTACTTGACCCAGGGAGAGCAGCTAGAATGGGTAAGAATGTGAAGTTGGAGCCAGGGAAAGCCCAGTTCATGTCAGCTTTGTGATCTTGGCAAACCGCTTCATTACTCTTACCCTATCTCATCTGTGAAACTGGAGGTGAGAGGAAGGAGACTGTCAACAGCATCTTTCATGAAGATTAAAGGAGTTCATATAAAAACCATTTCAAGTAGTGCCTGGGACAGCAAGCACATCCTTGGTTGGGGAGTGCTTAGTGACATGGGTAGCAGGTGTCTCCTTAAGTAGGCAGACCCATCTCAACCAGCCAGCTTCTTCCTGCCAGTTCAACACAAGTTCTCAGCCCTCAGGCCGTGTGTGTGCCTTCCACAGCCTGACCGGTCCTAAGTCAAAGTCTTATGCTTTCAGGGGCTTCTGAGTCTGCCAAGGTCACCTTCCAGCACCTATTCCACTACCAAACTTCTCCAAGCTGGTGCAGCTCCTCACTTTCCTGTTTCTTTGAACACACACACTGAACACATGGACTTACACATAATGAAAAGCTACTTCACAGAAGTACGGAAAATAGAGAACAAATAAATGAAAGCTACTGTCTACATATCATAAAATGCCAAACACATCTATAAATGCCAGAAAATTAAAACTTTCAAACAAAAGCTAAGAGTCAAAAGTATGAGGAGCAAGAACTGTGACTTGAACTCAAGTCTGATGTTCAGAGTCCTTAACCTGGAAGCACTGGGCCATGGGTCGAGGGTACGGCCAAATCTGAAATCAATGGCGCAAACCTGAAGCTCCTGGAAGCATGGGGACATGGAGCTAGCCACAGCACTGGAGTCCAAGGCCCAGGCCCTGAGCTGGGCCGGCAGCTGAGCTGCACCGCAGACCACTCTTGATCTGTCACTCTCACTCCATGCTGCACACTAAGCAGGAAGGCGGCCTCTCCTCCGTTCCAGGGACAGGGTGCTCTGAAGGCAGAGTCTCCAAGGGTCAATACGAACCGCAGTCATCCTCTTCTTTCCTTCCTTCCAAACCAGTGACAATTCAAGGGCTGTGCTGTGGTCTGTTCTTCAGTCACATGCACAGCAGCACTGACACAGGGTAAGGGTGCGAGAGGAGATGGAGATGGGCACTCCCGCCCCCACTCCATCCCAATGAAGTAACAATAATATAGAAAACAACATATGCGCAAAAGAACACAGCTTCAATGGAGTGTTCAGCACTCTATAGAGAAAGTAGCTGCTTTCTTGGGACAAGCTTGTGAGACGAAGAAATGGAGCTCAGACAGAGCCACATTCAGGGATGGCAGGAGAGGAAATGGGTGGGGAAAGGAAAGCTGGGGCCACACAGGGACCCCCATGAGGCTCTGAAGGATGGCTGGACTGATTACCTAGGGCAGGAGAGACACTGGGCAAAATGCTGCCCACAGTGGGGTTTGTGAACTGACTCCACCTTCAGAGACAGTGCCTGCCCAGAGGGAGAAGCAGACCACAGGCCTGGAGGCCCTGCTCACAGAGAGGCTCAGATCAGTAGACCTCCCCCTCCTTACTGAGTTAAGGGGGCAGAAGAGTTGACCACTGACCGTCAGTACTAACTGAGATTGGTAGGTGCAATATGCCATGTGATTTTAGCCCTCACCAGCTCCTACTTTTTAAGGTTTCCCTTAAAATAAATTTCAATTAAGATTCAAAATAAATTACATTTAAGGATCCAAGAACAGCCTAAGTCTGAACTACAGCAGCTCAGGAGGTGTATGGCTGGGTCAGGGGATTAACCACTTAGCTTCTAGTAAATCTGATTCCACAAAAGCTAAGCAAGACAAATTTCTATCTAATAAACATGTAGCCCCGTTCAGCCAGAGTCTTCTAGCCTTGCCAGGAAAAACACCTTCCAGGAGACAGACGTGCTCTGCAGGAAGGTACAGAAGTGTGTGTGGGGAGTGCTGAGCTCTCATTCTCCTCTCTACATGGTTACCAGTTGTCCTCTGACCTACACGTGTGAGCCATAGCACACATACCCATGCAAACATATATACACAGGACACAAAATAAAAATATAATCATGCCAATTGTGGTGGCACACACCTTTAATCCCAGCACTTGGGAGGCAAGGGCAGGTGGATCTCTGGGAGTTCGAGGCCAGTCTGGTCTACATCGTGAGTTCCAGGCCAGCTGGGCTACAGGAAGACCCTGTCTCAAAGGAAAACACAAAACAAAACCATGGTTACCAAAGAAAAGGAGTCAGCCCAACCTGCAAACTGGGAGCTCAGTGTGCCCAGCTCAAGGGGCTGTTGTGAGGAGGCACTGAGTTCTTGTGAGTTATGTGCCAAGCCCCTTCATCTGGGGAAGCAAGACTCAAAAATGGCCATTGCAGTAAGTTTCACTTCCACAACAACTCACTCTGTCTGAGACACACAGTCTCAGGCACACACAGTACTAGTCAGCACTGGTGGCATAAAGACGTGTGGGGTTTGAATCACTATGTAGGAACCTCTGACCCATGTCTGCCCCAGCGAAGCTCACAGGGCAGACTCCATTACCCTGAGAAGCCACGCCACACTGGAATCCAAGCTCTGCTTGTGGAATACTCTGGTGGATGGACCCACTTTCCCTCACTGCTAGAGAAGCACCTGCAGCCGGTGGCAGCTGTGCATAAGGGTGAGGGTTCCCGACATGGTGCTGTAGCAATGTACAATGTCACATGATGCTTTACATGGAAGACAAATTTGACAGTAGCCAAACTGCTACACATGCGCCTTGGTGACCCAGTGATACTACAAATTCTCCTTTAAGATGTACCAGAATGGAGACCTAAGCAAGGCTCCTCAATGAGGTATCATCTGTAACTGAGAATATTTCAAATACACACAAATGAGGGTGTGTGCAAGACAGTGGTTGGTACTAGAGTAGCATTCCGCCATAAACAAGATGAGAAAGGTCCCCAGAAGAGATGAGCATGCACAGGAATATGTACATGTAATATGCTTTCTTTTGTATAAAAACAATCCAGAGATCTTTTTTTTTCCAAAGCAATATATACCTGAAGCAATCAGACACAAGGCAAGTAGAAACGGGCAGGGAACAGCACAACTCAGTATAACTTTTCATACAGTTCTTTAAAGATTTTTTTTTTTTTTAATTTAAGTATGTGCACATGGGTGCCTGAGGCAGCCAGAAAAACCCTAGAGCTGAAGTTACAGGCGGTTGTGAGCTGTCCACATGAGCGCTGGGCACCAAACTTGGGTCCACTGATCTTCTAGAAGAGCAACAAATGTTCTTAGCCATCTCTCCAGTCCCTGTTTGTTTGTTTGTTTTGAAGGGAGAGGCTTTGGTTTGTTTGTTGTTGTTTTAAGATAGGGCATAACTATGCAGTGCTGGTTGCCCTAGAGTTCACTAGATAGACCAGGCTAGCCTCACAGAGATCCATATTCCTCCTGGGTGCAGATATTAAAACTATGTACGACCACACCCAGGTCTTTATAAAGATTTGATGTATTTTGAAGTGTGAATCTATATCAATATTTTAAAACTCAAAAAATACAGTTAGTGCTGGGGTGTCACTCAGTGGTAGATTACTTATCCTGCATGTACAAAGCCCTGGGTGCCATCCCCAATACTGCAAAAAATAATTACATTGAAAATAAAGGAGTTGGAGGAAGCCACAAACAGGAATACAACAGACTCATGCCAGGCATGGCAGCTCACACCTGAATTTCAACACTAAGGAGACGGAGACAGGAGAACTGTCATAAGTTTGAGGCCATTCTGGGCTATAAAGTAAAACTGTCTCAAAACCCTTCCCGACCTTGTCCCCCACCCCAAATGATGTCACCCATCTTGCTAATGAACAATATGGGGCACTAAAGGTAGAGGAGGGAGCCAAGCCTGGTAACTATAGCTACTGCCCTCACAAGCTGAAACACAGAACAGTGGCACAGGATGGCAGGATGGCAGTCTGAGTCCAACCTGTGCCCTGGGTCACTGGTTTGAGGGTAACGAAAGCTCCACTTGGATGATCCAGGGGAGCTCTTCTCTCAAGAACCTCACCCCAGTCACACCTTCACCACAGAAGGCTCCAGGGACAAGGCCTGGACAAGGCTTAGGGCAGTCAGGCATCCTACATCTAAACATCTGTGGGGTCTGTCAAATCAGATGTGGGACATGACTCACCAACGTTTAACGCACTGACAGCATTTGCCCAACCTGTCTTCTACATGGTTCGTGTAACAGGAAATGCTATCCCTATATTTCTTCTTTATCATCTAACGAGTCATACTCAATAAAATGAATGGAATAAAGCTGAACCTCTCAAAAGCATAACAAGCCTCTGCAGTACTGATCTTTATTACGAAGATGACAGGACCCACAGTCAGTTCTCAAGCGCTACTGCCCTCAACTCCATGGCACCAGCAGCTCCACAGCCTACTTTTAGCTGGGTGCTATCTCAACAGAACTGGCCCACAGTGTTCACTGCCCACGGCCACTCACCGGGATCACAGCCAGCCATACGCACAGTAAAAGGTCTGCTCCCGGCAGGGGGGCAGGAACACTGAGTGAGCTTCAGGAGGCACCAAGTGAGCTTAGTAGCTGAGCCACTTGAAGCCTCTAGGCCAGGTGACGATGCTGGCGCCTCCACAGCAGTCACTCTACTTATTATTTGGTTTAAGACAGCTCCTAAAGATGCTGATCTCTAAGGCGCTATTGATTCTCAATTAAAACACAAAACTAGCTACTCAAAGCTGGTGTCTAGAGATGGACATCAACTTCTCCTTCACAAAACACAGCTGCAACAAAGAAGGTGCCAGTCCAAGCCCTTGTTCTCCATAGGACCCAGCTCCAGGAAGTCAGGCCACTGGCATCCCACAAACTACAGACATCACCAGGAATACCAGCCCCCTAGGCATGTGGGTGGGCTAAGTGCACTGCTCTGCCTTTCCAAATCTCCTCCAGCTCTGCTGTGTCTGCAGGGGAGCTGTGGTGAAACCCAAACATCAGCAGCCATAAGGAAAGCAGACTTCTAACTCACTTGCTGAGTTTAGAGCAGCTGCGCCTGCACACAGAGACAGTCACCCAGGCTTACCTTCTATGTGTGACATGGGATCTTACTCGCCAAACTTCAGGTGGGCACACACAAGCTCTCACAGGGGGGCCTGGTCTTTGCCGGGTCACTGAATCCATGTGGATATAGCACACAGTACAGAACTGTCATTCACCAGGTAACCCAATAACTTAGCCAACAGTTGTCAGTTGAGCATCTACAATTTTACCACTGTGATCTGTGTTTTAGAGAACAGCACAGCCATTTCTTCCCTACATCTCAGTCAGGAACTGTGAGCACCATGGGCAGGCAAGGGAGGGCACTCACTCATTAAACACTTAGTACTGCTGGTGGGGGGAGGGGCTGCCTAGGTCATAAGTGGTGAATGGGCAGCTGGAGGGAAACTGCCCAGCACATGATTTCTAAGCCTGACCCTGTCACTGTCAGTCATTTCAGTCAGCTCTGTCTGGCATAGTCACAGCACTCTGGAGAACAGGTTTGCAGGTTGGGGAGCCCATGTGCAGCAAACGGCAAGAAGCCAAAGACTTGGGTAAGAACAGATACTTACAAGAGGGAATGTGAAGGCTGAGAATGTACTCGTTATCCAATACAGAAATCCTAACCTCAGAGAATAGCCTGGATATCTCAAGGACTATCTCCAGGAAGGAAAGGAGGTGCCAGATTTGAGTCAAGTCCTAAAGCAGAATTTTTTTTTAATGTGTATGAGTGTTTAGCCTGCATGTAAGTAGGTACGCTATGTGCATGCAATTCCCACAGGGACCAGAAGAGGGCATAAGATTCCCCGGAACAGGAGTTAAGAGATAGTAGTTGGCTGTCAAGTGGGTGCTGGGAATGGCACCCGGGTCTTCTGAACGAGCAGCCAGTGCTCTAACTACTGAGTAATCTCTCCAGTTCCCTGAAGTAAAAATTTTTAATAGCAAATCTGAAGTGCACCACTGGGGTAAACACGCCCAGATACAGAGAACCAGGAAGCCAGAGCCTTCAGTTGTCCACAGATGAAGAGGCACACCGAGAGGGTGCTGGGCAGAGCCACACACTGAGAGGGTGCTGGGCAGAGCCAGGGCTCATGGATTGCTACCAAGAACTGGAGGCTGCCTCCAGTATAGTCACCACCAGGGCCCCTCGCTCTGGATTCTGGGATACCGAGAAGCCAGTACCACACTAGCACAGGTTTGCCGTCACCCTGTCTAGAACCCAAATGCAGACCCGGCCCAACATGCTGGGGAGCTGTCAGGAAGAAGAAGGGGACAGGGCAGGAGATGGATGAACTTGGCAAAGTGCTTTAAATGGCAGCTAACTTGAGCTTCAGAAATAGAAATGTCACCTGAAGATACTTCAACTCCTACAGTATTTACTATTTACAGTGTCCTTTATCCCAACCTGCCATTTTAAAAACAGGATTTTAGTTAGTAAATAAGTTATTTTTACCATAATGAAAATAACTTGCAGGTTCAAAAAAATAAGCTACTAGAAACAAGAAAAAAACATGACAGAAACCTTAACTTTGAATTCCTTCAAGAACATCTATAAAGACATTTTAATATTCTTGTATTAAGGAAAGAGGAAATTAAAATTTGTAATAATATGATTAATTACCACTATAAAATCTTTTGTATTAGGTAAAAATAAAAATGACACAAAGACCACATGACAGTGAGCAGTCCTTCTCTTGCCTCTGGCCCCGACACTGCCCTTCAGGAAGAGCACCCCAGTCATTCCCCTCCCTACAGTGACTCATGAAATATATGACTCTCACCCAGGGGAAAGGAGGAAGACAGGGAAATAATGAGAGGCGGGTGAGTGACCAGGGGAGCAAAGCCCACCTCTTAGGGCATGGGGGAAGAAAAACACCCTAAGGGATGATCACGGCCATTGCTGGAATAGCACACTCAAAAGAATCACCCTTCCAGATGCTGCCATAAAAAGCATCAACTTAGGGCTGGAGAGATGGCTCAGCAGTCAAGGGCACTGGCTGCTCTTGAAGAAGACCCAGGTTCAAATCCCAGCAACCACATGGTGGCTAACAACCGTTTATAACTCCAGATCCAGGGGATCCAACACCCTCTTCTGTCCTCCTCGGGCACTGCACAACACAGGTGCACTTACACACATGCAGGTAATACACGACTTTTGGTCCTGGTATTCTACCAAGTAACACTACAGAAGTTGGTTCCACAGAGTAGGCTGTTCCTGTGAAGAACATGACTGTGTTGCTTTTTGGAGTTTTGTGGAAGAGTTTGGAACTTTGAACCAGAAATCCCACTGAGGACTAAGCAGAGCATACCAGGCCATCTTAGCAGGAGTCCAGAAAGCAGTAGTGCTAAGTAATGTGGATGGGAGAGACAAGTTCAAGAGGCTTCAGAGGGGAACAAGGACTCTATTAGCAACTGCGCTGCAGGTCATTCATGTGATGGTTTGGCAAAGGATCTGGCTATTTTCTGTCCATGTCCTAAGAATTTAAGTGAGGCTAAATTTTAAAGTAATGGACTAATTTCTTTGGTGGAAGAAATTTCAAGATAATATATATAAAACACTGAATCTGTGGCTTGGTTAGTATTGATAATGCTTATGCAGATCTACACTGAAAAAGTGAGTGGGACTAAAAGAAATACAAAATGTAGAGTTTATAGAAAAAAAAATAGCACTGGGAAGCTCTAAAGAGCCTCTGGACTTTTGAACAGTATTGAGACTGTTAAAGACTTATGAAGCTTTTGAAGTTGGATATATGCATTTTCTATTATGCTATGGCCATGAGCCTGGAAGGCCAGGGAGCAGTGTGTGGTCTGAGTGAGAAAGGTCCCCCACAGACTCATGTATCTGAATACTGAGCTCGAGTTGGTAACACTGTTTACCTTTTAGTGGGTGTAGCCTCACTGGAGGAAGTATGTCAATGGGGACGGGCTTTGAGTATCCACAGACTCATCTCATTTCCAGCTAGCATTCTCTTCTCTTCTCTTTCTCTCTCTCTCTCTCTCTCTCTCTCTCTCTCTCTCTCTCTCTCCCTCTCTCTCTCTCCCTCCCTCCCTCCTTCCTTCCCACGTTCTCATTCTCTCCCTGTCTCTCTCTCTCATGCGTCCCCCCTTTTTCCTCCCACTTTCCCTCCCTCCTTCCTTCTCTCTCTCTGTTTCATGTTTGCTGCTGAAGACATGATTCTGAGCTTTCGGCTCCTGGCACCATGCCTGCTTGTCAGGATGGACTCATCCCTGTGGAACTGTAGGCCAAAATAAAGTCTTCTGTAAGTTGCTTTGGGTCATGGTATTTTATCACAGAGCCAGACAAGTAACTAAAATGGTGGTATTCTGAACCCCCAAATGCTGGGCCTCTATGCTAGGAATCCAGCCTGCCCACAGCCCACCTGCTCCTCAGGAATAGGCTCTGATGGAGGTGGCTTCAGCAGGTGTCAGTGCCGGGCAGGCTTTGTTTGCTGACCGTTCTCTGGGTTTTACAGCCTACAGAAACTGCAGAGTCAATTCCCACTACTCATGTCTTAGAATGTGGGTGTTTTTACTTGTTCGTAGCTGTCTCCTCCAGGATAGTGCGGTTCAAGAAACAGAAGGCTCAGAGGCCTCTGGCCAAGATGACAGAAGCAGTAAACACATGCAGGAAGAGCCTCTTCAAGTTGTGCGGGAATCTCCAGTGTGCAGCCTCTGTGGGTCCTCTCCTGTGCTGCTGTTGCCTGAGTCCCGCACTCCTTTATGTGATGTCAATAATTTCCTTGTTTCACCAAGCTGGGCTTGGAGAGAATCATCCTCTCTATCTGAGGTGAATGGAAATAATCTCCCAAGAAAAGTGCCCACCCAGCAGCATGAAGTGCAACGACTGCCATCAAGTCCCACTTGTCAAGGGCAGGGCAGCTTTCGTTTTTTAAACCAGTTTCAGTTTTCTAGAGTTCTGAGGTTTAACTAATGGTTCTGTGCACTGCTCATGAGGTCCAGTAAAAGCAGACGGGCAGCACGCAGGACGGGTGTGGCCACATGACAATGAAGCCATGTCTGCACGAGTGGCAGGGCGCTCTCCTCTCCTCGCCCCACGGGTGGCTGGCACTGCTTTGGTGGACACCTGGGTCTGTCGACCAGGCGTGTCATCTCTACCTAGGGTCCCCCTTCTGGGTTCTTCCTTCCTCGGTCCTCACTTTTTTAACCCATCCCTGACCCACCCAGGGTCAGCACACCGAAGCTGGTACAGCTGGGGTCCAAGAGGACCAGGCAACATCTCAAGTTGACAGCAGACTTCACAGTGTTGTGTTGCCCATGTGGTACCAGCCTGAAGGCATGAAAGATGCAAGACTGAGGTGCTCAGAGAGAGAAACGGAGGCCAGGCTCTGTGTAGCAGGTCAGCATCGCTGAGGAGAGGCCCTCGAAGCCACTGTGTGAAGCTGTGAAGATTCTAGGACCACGAGACCAAGGATGGCTGCAGGTGTGGAGCACAGCTGGTCTAGGCCTAGAGAGAAGCTGTGTGGGCAAGGCTGGAGCAGCAGGCTGTCCAAGTCTCTCTGGAGTCCATACACCGCCAGCCCCAGGGGCCAGGAATGGAGCTGCAGGATTTGGCGTTTGGCTGGTGGATTTTGGTTTTGTTTTGGCATGATTATTTTATACCACAATTCTTCCATTTTTTAGTAAGAATGTTTACCCTGTGCCATTATGTTGGAAGTATGCAATCTGTTGTATTTTATGGAAGCTCACAATTGAGACTTTGGACTTTGAAAGTCTGGGAATTTTTAAAGACTTTGGGGACTTTTAAAGTTGGATTGTATTTTACATTATGAGATAAGCTTGAGACTTTGGGGACAAGGAATGGAAGATTATTTCTTAAAAATGATGAGTTTGGGGGTCAAGCTGACCAAGAGGAGTACTGATGGTTAGCTTTGATTTTGACTTGACACAATGTGGAACCACCTGGGAAAGGGATCTCAGTGAGGAACTCTCTAGAGCTGGTCAGCCTGTGGGCATGACTGTGAGGGATCTTCTTGCCTGGGTTAACTGAAGTGGAAAGACCCGCCCTGAATGTGGGCAGCACTATTTCAGGGCCTGGGCTCTGGACTGAATGAGAACTGCTGAGCACTAGCATGCATGCAACAATTCACTGCTCTCTGCTCCTGACAATGGACAGGATGAGGCGTGTGCTTCAAGTTCCCAATGCCTTGACGTCCCCACGATGACCATAACCTGGGAATTGTAAGTCCAATAACCCTTCTCTCTGTGAGGCACTTTGTTAGGACATTTCATCACCGCAAGAGAAGTGACAGTGAGACAGTGACCAAAGCACACAGCTGTAAGAACGGAATATCACAGTGAGACTCCTTACCTTCCTCCTGGCTGATAAAAAGTGGATGACCCAGGAGCGACGGTGCACACCTATAATCCCAGCTCTAGAGAGGCAGAAGCAGGGGGGCCTCGATTCAAGGCCAGCCTGGGCTACATCAGGGAGTCACTATCTCAAAAACAAACAAAAAATATCAAACTATGTACACATGTATTAAGACATCACACAGTACCTCGTCATATGTACAACTTTTATATTTTACATACGCAACAAATAAAGCAACTGGGAAGAAAGGACTCAGCTTTCACTATAAGGAATACTGCAGAAGGTGTCAAGAACCACAGGGGCTCTTTTCTGTCCATGGCCTCACTGTCTGCAGGGTCCTCCCGGGTGGGCAGAGTATGGAGGCTGCACAAAATGGAGGGGGGAGGGGTGACACTAGGTTCACAGCAGCGAACAGCAGGCACCCTGTACCCACACTCACCACACGAGCCTGTTCCCAATGAGAAGGGGTTTCTTTCATTCCAAGAAAATCTGCCAAGCACCGCTTGATAGGTGCTTTGTCAAACATCTGGTATGATCATTCATCTGAGAAAGCACAGTATTTAGTATTTATGCATCAAATCTAGAATAGTCTATAAGCCCCCTTTTATCTCCTCCCATTAGAATTATCAGAAATGCTAATAAACAGATACAGTCAAGACTAAGGTAATTTTCCCAAATTTGCAATACATTGCATTAAATCAGGGACGTGTAAAAGAAGACCCTCAGCTGCGAGGACCAGACCTGTGCTACGGGAGGTGGCTGCAGTCACCATCTCCCATGTTCCTCACAGCTTGGCTCCAATTCCAAAGCCAGGAGGATGGTCCCTGTTCAGTGCGTTGGATCGCCTAAGCCCCTTTGCCAGCTGGGTGCTCCTTGGTAAGACAGCCCAGTCACACGTTCTTCACGGTGCGCACTTGCTCCCAGTTGGAAGCATGTCACACTCAGGACAGCTCAGAAGGGGCTGCTCACAGCAGCAGGCCTCCTCTGGCACAGTGGCAACATTATGGCAGGAGCAGCTCAGCACCAGGAGGCACAGTGCTTAGGTGGGGCAAACTACTCCTTCGTAGCTCTGCACCCCGACTCTGAACAACAGAACCCTCGTTTCTTGTGTGGGCCTTAGGCCACCCATGCTTCCCTGTCTCACAGGCCAAGTTCTATAAGCATCTTTTTTTAGCAGGCCACCTCTGGCACAGTGGCAACATTATGGCAGGAGCAGCTCAGCACCAGGAGGCACAGTGCTTAGGTGGGGCAAACTACTCCTTCGTAGCTCTGCACCCCGACTCTGAACAACAGAACCCTCGTTTCTTGTGTGGGCCTTAGGCCACCCATGCTTCCCTGTCTCACAGGCCAAGTTCTATAAGCATCTTTTTTTAAAAAATATAATTTTATTTATTATTTTTATTTTATGTGTATGAGTGAATTGCCAGGATGTATGTGAGTGTACCCATGTCATGCAATGCCACGGAGGTCAGAAGAGGGTGTTGGATTCCTCTGGAACTGGAGCTATGGACGGTTCATAGCCGCCATGTGGGTGCTGGGAATCAAACCTGGGTCCTCTGCAAGAGCAGTCAGTGCTCTTAACTGCTGAGCCATCTCTCCAGCCCTATAAGCATCTTTTAAGAAACATTCTTCTTTTAGTCCCAGCACTCAGGAGGCAGAGGCAGGCAGATTTCTGTGAGTTCAAGGCCAGCTTGGTCTACATAGTGAGTTCCAAGACAGCTGGGGCTACAGGGAGACCCTGTCTCAAAGAGACAAAAAAATAAATAAAGAAAAGAAACATTCTTCAAGATCCATCCATTTATATTAAGTGAAGTAACACAGACTCAGAAAAGCAAACGACATATGTTCTCCCTCATATGTGGCTCTGAGCACCAAATCCTTTTAAATTCCAGGTCCTTTTAATAAGATGATGCTATACAGCAGTCCCTTCTGCATGAAATAACTACCATCATCACGACTTCGGCTGAGCCTGATTGCTAAACATAGTCACAACTGGGCTTGCTGACAGTTGTGCTCATTCATTAAAGGAGT
>NW_008328704.1:1469167-1488385 GCF_000622305.1 Nannospalax galili
AACCCAACAGAGGGATGCTTTTGGAAGCCCTGCCAAGAAACTCCAGTGGACTCTCATATGAACATTTGAAAATTGCCCGGTTCTGACTTGTTTCTAGTTCCCTGTCTAGAACTTGTAATGCTAATTACTCTTGCCTTTACTTCTCTTTCACATCTCCCATTCATGATTCAAGGACTTTCTTCTCCGCTTAGAGACGAGTTATGCAATTTGGGAGTCTTTTAGATAGACCCACTGAAGGGTACTCCAGTTGTCTCACCCTGCGTCCCTGTTCAGCACAGAAGAAGCCAGAGCTATCAGTGTCCCTATTCCCTACTGGCAGAATTGGCTGGGCAGTTAGGGTGAAAAGACCCCATAGAAATGTAGCCAGTTTCTTGGCTAAAAGTCAGAATGTCCTT
Organism: Nannospalax galili; assembly: GCF_000622305.1. NCBI lineage: Eukaryota > Metazoa > Chordata > Mammalia > Rodentia > Spalacidae > Nannospalax > Nannospalax galili. Next base: position 1,469,563 of record NW_008328704.1, read on the forward strand.
GGGCCTGTTAGCAACATACTCTGTTCCAAAGGAAAAATGTCAAAAGTATTTGGGAGCTTGTATCTAATCCTTAAAAGATTTTAGGGTTACCTCTTCAGAGAGGGGAATGTTGGAGGGGAGGAAGTGGGCATGGATTTGATTTGATCAAAACACCTTATATGCACATATGAAATTCTCAATAAAGTTTTTGTAAAAATTAAAAAAAAAAAAAAGAAACATTCTTCAAAACGAAGAGTTCTGTCTCCTTCCTTCCTATAAGATGAAATGTATCTGCAATGGTTGGAGCTATAGCAGCCATCTTAGACAGTGAGGTGACCCTAGAAATAGAGTCCACAAGCAGCATGGTGAACCCGGCAGAATCAGGAACCTGTTGTTCTGGAAACACAACTCACCACGCTGGAAGGCTCATTTCAGGAAATCTTCTTTATTTCATGTGTATGTGGTATGGTGTGCATGTTTGTGGGTACGAGCACATATACATGTATCCACACGCCAGAGGTCAATCTCAGATGTCTTCTAGATCATTCTGCACTTCAGTTTTCTGAGACAGCATCTCTCACTGAACCTGGGGCTCACTGATTGGTTGGACTGGCTGGCCAATGCGCTCCTGTCTCTGTGCCCCCAGTGCTGGGTTTCAGACATACACCATTGTGCCCAGCTTTCCATGTGGATGCTGGAGTCTAAACTCGGGCACTTTACCAACTGAGCCATCTCCCCAGCTCATGGTTGCTTCTGGAAAGCTCAATGTGAGTGAACAAACTTCAATTGTATTTACACTATTATTTTCCCCTGTGACTCTGGCCAAGCCCCATCCTCATACAGTGAGCATGAACGGACTTCTGCACAGCAACTACAGAAGGAAAATCCAGAGTTACTTTCCCTCCACATCTGAAACTGCTCAAAGATTCCTTAATTATTAAATATCTGCTCAAAAACCTATTTTGTGGTATCAGCCCTTTTAAAAAAGGAACAATAAGTCAACCTCCTAATGGTTGTATTTTAAAAGAGGCAATGGATCCAACATACAAATGGAAGTAATTGCTGGGACTCAGCCAAGGCTATTTAATGCTAGAGCAGCTACTCTGCAATTAGCCTGCAGTTAAAAATGAAGCAAGAAAACCACTCCTTCCTCCACCCCAGGGTCCTCCAGACACCAGGTGTGTCACACCCACAACTACAACATGCTGAGCCTCTTCCCCAGGGTCTGCTCCTATCCCACCATCAGAAGGCAATTTTCTGGGCAAGGGCTGAGCCTGGAAGGGAGGTAAAGCTGCAGGCATAGGAACCCCGGGGGGCTTGGCTTCCTCAGTTGGCCCTACCCAGTGTTTTCAAGGGTTCCTGCAAACATCCCTTCACAGTAGCTCCAAAGTTCCGAACAAACCCTTTGCCAGTCATTTCTTCAGCTTCTTTTCAGGGGCCCGAACCCATTTAAACCACTGCACACATCCCTTGGAGCTCAGTCTTTACTCGGAGCCATTGACAAGAGAGACAAATAGACATGTCAGGGAAGGGGGAAGAAACCAATAGTTAGAGAGCATTCTCAGATGCCTGGCAGGTATCCCCCCACCTCACACTCATAAATCTGATTACCAAGAAGCAGCGGGGAGCCTCTGCCCTGCAAAGAGGAGCATGGAGGCAGCTCCAGAGGAGCTTCAGATCCAGGGCCCTGTGGAGCCAGAGGGAAGGAAAGAGACGGCCAGGGCAAGGTCCCAGAGGTCCAGCCTAGAGGGCAGGTGAGACACAGGCTGGGAGAAATGGGAGCCCTCAGGGGAGCAGAATGGGTGTAAAACTCAGGCTCCAAATGGCAACAATAAGGGCAGGCTGAGCCGAGGGAGGGGCAAAGACACCTTGGCCCACCTGTGAGAGCAGGAAGAGAGAGCAGTGCTCTGGGAGGACTGTGCTGAGGAATACTGGCCCTCACTTCCTGGGCCAGCTGGGGGGGCGTGTGTCCTAGGGTACCATGTGGTATTTTGCTTGCCTGTTTGAGACTATCCTGCAGCTCAGGCTGGCTTTGAGCCCCTAACCCTCCTGCCTCCACCTCTGAAGTACAGGGATTACAGGTGGTGGTACCTTGGTCAGTTCTGCTTCTCAGACTAAAATCTGCACTGAAGAGGGAGCAGGGTCAGAGGCCTGACTGAAATCAGATGTTTCACCGTGAGTCTTCCAAGACACATGTGGGCACCAACTCTCCCATGGCTCCAGACTAAGTCTGAAGGTCACTCTGCTCACATTTTTGTTGTTGGCCAATGGCATATCCTTGAGATGCTCACCATTACAGTGACTGTAGAAATGAAGCACTGCGGTCACAACCACAGCCATTTCACCAGCACCTTCCACATCACCTCTGAGACCTGGTACCCAAATGGCAACTGGCATAAAGTCAATGAAGGGGCCTCTGCACCTGTCCCTGAGAGAATATGAAAATCCCCTCACCTGTCAGAAATGTGTACCTGGGCCCAAGAGACTGAGCTGTCAAAAGGTCATGGGTAGGAAGAACACAGGCCACACAGAGAAGCTAGTGCCTGACTCGAAACCAGTTAGGCAGAAGACTTTCAGACAGCACCTTCAACATGGGAAGATCAGCAACTCAACTACAGACTACCGGGTTCAGGCAGTCCCTAGGTGTGTGCACTGTGTCAGTGGAGGGTGGCCCTGTCAACCCTGTCTTCCTTTACCATGTGCTCGAGCACCAATTCCTACCCAAGGAGGCTGTGGTACAAAGGGAGCCCTGTGGCCACCTGTTCCTCACCCTCACCAAGTGCCCTGCTGCCACCCCAGCCATGTGACTGTCCGGAAACTTTTCCTCCCAGCACAGACAGCATGGTTCCCCTTCTGCCCCACCAACACCAGCAGCTCTTCTATCTTGCTGTGGCCTAGGGAGGAAAAGGGCAGTGTGCGGAAGACCAACAGGTACTTAGAGAGGGATCTGTGGGGTCTGCAAAGCACTGGGCTGTGGAGCTGGTAGCATGTCCCTTCCTGAGTTGGGAAATCAGTGCTGTAAATCATAGAAGTGGCACACAGCAAATGGCACCTACCACCCCTACTCTGTGGCATGCACAAATGCAAGTGTGGCTGGCAGAGCCTACAGCCTACCCAGAGCCAAGGTACTTCCCATCAGGTGTTTGATGGGACATGACAATAACTCTGTGTGATTTCTGGTCACCGAGTGACTGCCTCTCGTTCTGAAGCACTGCTCTCAGGCTGTCCTCCATGATACCTGGTGGTTCTGCTGAGTCTACTGTCTGGTGGGTCCATGGCGGGGCCACATCTGTTTTCACTCCCAGAGGCAGAAACAAACCCTAATCCTAGCAGACCTTTGTGAACAAGGGATTAGATAAATGACTATCTCTGTGCCCCATGTGCAGGAAGTTGCTCTTACTTAAATCCACAGCAGTTAGCCAGTGCCAAATATTGAATCAGCAATGTTTTGCTATGTTGACCCACGTGGCAGGAGTCCACCCCCTGCCCCTTCTGAGTTTCCAGCACGGCTATGGCTACGGCCACTTAAGGCACCTGGTTTACACCAATGTGCTCCCACAACACAGCCTTCGCCGACTCACCCTCTCTATCTCCAGCAGGCTAGACAGGGTGGAACAGTCTTCCTAAACTCCCAGCACAAAGGAAGAGAGAGCAATTGGTTATTTCCACAACCAACTTCGAAGGAAAGTAACTTTTTAGGTAATGCCAAATGGCAAGAGTTTTAATATTTCATGCTGAAAGACACAGGAGAGACAGCTCTTCTCACGGGAGTCACGAGACCACAGGAGATCAGGCGCGTGTCCTCCCTCCTCACGGCAACAACAACAGGGTGGCAACAGAGACGGGGGATATGGTACGGCTTCCACCGTGCACTAGCTCCTTTTCTCACGGCTGTGACAGTATGTCTGACGGAACTGCCCGATGAAGATGGGTTCCGGGTCACGGTTGGGGTGCAGTCCATCACGGAGGGCACGGCAAGGCAGCAGCATGAGGCGGCTGGTTATAGTGTCCACAGTCGGGGAGCAGAGACAAGAATGCTGCTGCTCAGCTCACTCCTTTCTCGCTTTTTACTCCATTCAGGACCCCAGCCTGTGGGGCGGAGCCACCACACTCAGGACCCCAGCCTGTGGGACGGAGCCACCACATTCAGGTGGGTCTTACCTCCTCGGTTAACCCAATCCAGAAACAACCTCATAGACACATCCACAAGTGTATTTCCATGGTGCACCTAAATTTAATCCAGGGGCTGAAGAGATGATGCTCAGAGGAGTTTGGTCCCAGTACCCACATCTAGCAGCTCACTACCACCTAACGTCCATCTCCAGGAGAGCTGATGCCCTCTTTTGGTCTCTGAGGGCACCTGTACTCATATGCAAATACCCACACACAGACACACATACATCATTAAAAACAATTTTTTTTTTTTTTTTGGTCTTTTTAAGACAGGATCTCCCTATAGCCACAGCTGGCTTGGAACTCGCTAGAGAGACCAGGATGTCCTTGGGCTTAATCTCAGAGATCTGCCTGCCTCTGCCTCTGCCTCCCCAGTGTTGAGATCCTGAGATTAAGGGTGTATGCCACCACACCCAGCTCAAAAATGACATATTTTTTAAAATAAAATAAATCCAGGCCAGTTGACAATAATGGTTAACCATCAGAGGGTACTGAGCAAGTAACATGTCCATTATCCTAGACAGTTCTCCAGAGTCTATGGTTCCTGCAGAAATAGCTGTCTCTGCTGTGCAGCAGCCAGCAGCTAGCACTGAGGACTGGTATGAAGTGCAGCTGGCTGAGAGCAGGTGGAAGGCAGGCAGGCCTACCCTCAGCAGCAGCAGCAATGGGCACGAATTCAGAGGCTTTCCTCCAAACACTGCAACTGACAGAAGAAGGGAGAAATGAGAGAGACGAAGACAGAGGGGGAAACACACGCCTGACGACTCAGGAAAAAACAAACGTCTCTGATTCTGTTAAGAAGTAATGCTGATTAAAACTGTCACTATTCTAGGCTTAAAATTTATAAACGCACATTCTACCTTATCAGAAGACTTCCAGGTTCCCCTGAAATTAATGCTACAGATTTACCTTAGGCACTCGCAGCAAAAGCCCATGTGACAATAAACATCCCACAGTCTAGTTCAGACAGCATCCAATGCACGTCCTCACTCCTCACCAGCCTGCAGTCCCGTCACCAAGCTCCATGGTTCTGAATCCTAATAGTTGCTTCTGAAAGGGCCAAAGTAGAAAAGAGAGGAGGCACAGGCAAGGAGGAGGAGAACAGGAAAGGGAAGGAAGAAGAGGAGAAAGAAGGGAGAAGAAAAAGATGGTGAGGGGAGGGGGAAGGAGGAGGGAGAAGGGGGTGGGGAGCGCTCCAGCACCTGGAGAGGGAAACTCAATATTGGCATAACTCTTCTTGGTTTGTACTGAATGGGGTATGAACGGACCACGAATGTGCTATGCAAGGCATTCAAAGCAGCTGGTGTTTCTTGCTGTTCACCACTAGGAAGGCAGGAAGCAGTCCCTTGGCTATGATGAAGGCAGTTCCTCAGCATCGACAGAGCACTTTCCTCTGCTATCACTAGGGAATTCTATCCAGACCTCTGGAAACCAGAGAACCCCAGGGACCCAAGTGAAATTCCAAACAGCGCTGAGCACAGAACACAGAAGCGTCCAATTGGGCGGGGCGGGGCGGGGTGGGGCAGGACAGGGCGGGGTGGGGTGGGACAAGACAGGTGGCTGCAGGTGTCTCTCTGCAGCAATAGAACAGAAGCTAAAGACACTGCTGTTCACTGCTCATTCCCAAGTCTGGTAAGAGGTAAAAGAAATTCACTTGGTTTTCTTCTGAACGATGCGGCCATACTGAGCACAGGTGTGAACACAGCCCACGTTCACTTCCCATGTGAGGAGTACTATTTGTGGTGAAAACAACATCCATATATCACCTACAATTCATTCAAAGACAGCAAGTACCACTGGTGTTTATGTTTTCAGATCTCCAGAAGCTGGGAGAAAGCTGTAAATAAGGTTCCTCTACAGTGCCTGGCTTTGCAAAAGGGAAACATGATTTCCCTCATTCTATCAATTTCATGCAGCTTACAAAGCACAAATGAAAACATACGACCACCCATGACCTGCAAATCCATGCCAGGTATTGCACAGAGAAATGAAGCCACACACCCACACAAAGGTTTTCCCACAACTTTATTCCTAAGAGTCAAAAGGTAGAATAGATTCAAACCCATATCTTCAATACAGTGGTGAATTCAGATTCATCCACACAGCAGGGGAGAGAAGGAAGTGCTGGACCAGGGTGTGTGTGTGTGCATGCTGAGAGAAAAGCCAAGCACAGAAGGGTGAAAACAGGCCAAAACAGGCCACGTGAAAGACAGGTGTCTAGAAAGAAGCAGGCAGACTGGGAGCCTGGCCCAGAGGTAACTTCACCTGTGCAGGGCCTTGGGGTTCAATTCCTACAATCACTGGGCACGCAGGAGACGTTCCAGCAGATCTAATGTTCTTGTTTCGAGTGCTGAGTAAAGAAGTCAAAACTCTTCAAACTAAACACTCTGGCCGCATTTCACGGTGTGCGAACGGCATCTACAAGCTGCTGAGAGAAGCCGGTAGCTCTAGAAGGGTGTGCTAAAGCTGAGGCTCAGAGAAGAACAAGAGGAAAACAGGGCAGACCTTGTTCTGACTGGATCACTGTTCCCTGCTGTGCAGGGCTGTGAATCCCAGACAGGACAGAATGAACACAGGACCAATGCCACAGGATGCTCAGCGACACTTAGAATAACAAACCTGTGCTTGAGAACCAGCGCACTCCGTGAGCACCTAACCACAACCACCAGTGACTTGGCGTGCTGCCAGACCATTCTGAACCCCTCATAAAATAGCAGGGCAGGGACTGCAGGGATGGCTCAGCGGTTAAGAGCACTATTGACTCCTCTTCCAGAGGACCCAGGTTTGATTCCTAGCACTCACATAGCGACTAACAACCATCTGTCACTCCAGTTCCAGGTGATCTGATGCCCTCTTCTCCGCAGGTATTGCATAATATGCAGGCAATACACTCAGACATATAAAATAAAAAAATAACAGACTATAAAAAAAGGAAAATATCTGGGCAGAGGAAGGTGCCTTTCAAGGAGCACAGCCTCTGCCAGGGAGCCAAGCGCAGGGCTTCTGAGGAGAAAGCCTGAGCCTCACTGAAGGAGATGAGAAGAGGCTGCCCAGCTCTTCTCAGCCCAGGATGAAACTGGGACTCGTGAGGGTGAAGAGTAAACTATGAGCTGGGGCTTGCCAGGAGCAAGGGGCACTCTAGGGCTCCACCAGCTCCATCTGAGCACCACCCAGCTCCCAGCACTGGTGACGGGACTTAGCCTCCAAGGCAGGGAGCGACATGGGCCTTTTGCTCCACCAAGTGCCACCATCCACAGCTACTCTTGGCACTCCAAGAAATTATTCATCTACAGGGGCATAAAATGTTCAGGGGCAGAAAAAGAAAGCAGGAGGTGGAAGCAGGAGGTGGTGATGGAGGGGTCAAGGGGACTCTGGGAAGACCTAAAGGAGGTGTTTACAGCCTTGTTTAACACATTATGGCGCTCCACACTGTCCCTAACTGCCTCTCTGCAGGCCAGAAGCCCATGCTGCTGCCTAAACTTCCCGGTCTCATGTCAACTGGGGCACCCTGTGGGACAAGTGTTATGGGTGGCGTCTGCCTGTGTGCTGCAGGTGGAAGTGTGTGGGGTGGCATCTGTGCGCTGCAGGTGGAAGTGTGTGGGGTGGCATCTGTGTGCTGCAGGTGGAAGTGTGTGGGGTGGCATCTGTGTGCTGCAGGGAGACGTGTAATGGTGTGGCATCTGTGTGCTGCAGGTGGAAGTGTGTGGGGTGGCATCTGTGGGCTGCAGGTGGAAGTGTGTGGGGTGGCATCTGTGTGCTGCAGGTGGAAGTGTGTGGGGTGGCATCTGTGTGCTGCAGGTGGAAGTGTGTGGGGTGGCATCTGTGTGCTGCAGGTGGAAGTGTGTGGGGTGGCATCTGTGTGCTGCAGGTGGAAGTGTGTGGGGTGGCATCTGTGTGCTGCAGGTGGAAGTGTGTGGGGTGGCATCTGTGTGCTGCAGGTGGGACTCTGGGAAGACCTAAAGGAGGTGTTTACAGCCTTGTTTAACACATTATGGCACTCCACACTGTCCCTAACTGCCTCTCTGCAGGCCAGAAGCCCATGCTGCTGCCTAAACTTCCCGGTCTCATGTCAACTGGGGCACCCTGTGGGACAAGTGTTATGGGTGGCGTCTGCCTGTGTGCTGCAGGTGGAAGTGTGTGGGGTGGCATCTGTGTGCTGCAGGTGGAAGTGAGTGGGGTGGCATCTGTGTGCTGCAGGTGGAAGTGTGTGGGGTGGCATCCGTGTGCTGCAGGGAGACGTGTAATGGTGTGGCATCTGTCATGCCCTCACACATGTAAAGCTTCTGCTCTTCCAAGTTTGAAGTCTTTGGGAAAGAGAAATAGAATACGCCGTTGACATTATCACTCCTTCTTGTAATTGATTCATTTTTATTTCTCTCATGGTAACTCTGTGTCTGCCCTGGAAGGTTCACGTCACTGTTTTACATGGTGGCTGTTCCGTTTTTTTCCTACATATTTTGATTCTACCTCTTTCTGAAGTCATTAGTGTCATTCCTATGTTCTCAGAAAGTTATGTGTCTCAAGGTTTTCCAATTCATTTGCAACATTTTGCAATTCCCTCAGGGGTTTTCTTGATCTTCAATTATTTCTCTTTCTCATCTATGTTCCCTCCTTGGGTAGTACTGAACTAGTCTAGGATCCATGTTTACAAAATAGACCTTGTAACTAACACATCTACAAAAAGACAGACATAGTTTAAGGCCTTCTTCATGTGTGAGAACAACCAGACATTCGGGTAAGGACAGGGCCACACAGGCTGTCCTTTAAAAGAGAAACTGCCTTCATCCCAGTCATGTGTAATCTCCACGGCTTCATTTAAACCAGGTCATCTAGGCAGAACACTCCTGTAGAACTGACCCATAGTGAGCCAACTGTGTGAGGGACCAAGGCGAGAAAGAAAGAAAAGGCCAACCCCCGCTTTCCTGCTGGGGAAAGCGGTCTCTAACACCACACATGTACTTCAGTCTTTCGCCTCAGCTAAATTAAAGCCTCAGCTTAAAAATTCCCATTAAGAACTCTTTCAAATCAGCAATAAGAATAACACAACTAGGAAAAAAATGGGCAAAGGACTTTAAATGGCATATTACTGATAATTTTTTAAAAATACTTATTATTTTTACTTTATGTATATGCGTGTATCACCTGAATGTAGGTAAATGCACCCGTGTCGTGCAATGCCCTCAGAGGACAGGAGAGGCTGTCGGATCCCCTGGAACTGGAGTTACAGACAGTTGTTAGGTGTCATGTGGTGGTCTTCTGCAGGAACAACCAGTGTTCTTAACTGCTGAGCCATCTCTCCAACCCCTACTAATAATTTTTTAAAAGAAAACCCTCACCTGAGTATCCAACAACTCTTCCAAGCCAACTGTAGATAATTTTGCCATAATCACACATGGGCTCCTGGACTTGGGGAGTGCTGAAATATATAATCTGGGGAAGGCTGGGAAGAGAACCATGCTGGGAAAAGACTTTACAGTGTAAGTACACCCAGGTCACTCATACACCTCAGTGACCCCTCAGCCATCTCTGTAAGTAAACTCATTGATTCCCTAGGGTGAACTTTAATTAATCAAATACTGGTTTGACACTACAACCTTAGAAAGGGATAAACGTTGCTCAGCATCCCCAGGAAGAGAATTCTCACAACAGATGGAAAGTTTATTTGTTAATGTTATTATTTCTCATGGTTATTAAAAAAGAGAATGGTAAGGTAAAAGATGTTATAAGGATACAGGAATGGAGGTATTCTGTTAAAAATGAGAAAGCCTAAGCAAGTGATGGAGGCCTATGTAGGTTTGTTATGATTTATCAAGCATGAGAAAAAGATCTTAAAATTTCTAAGGTCATAGCTTAGTCAACTAGTTTAAGGATGTCTCATAAAGGTTTATTTTAAAATGTTTGGGTTTTGCCCAAGCTCTATCTACATAGCACATGGTAATGAAAAGTACCAGACTGGTGTAACTAACCTTCTTGGGTGTTTAATAGCCAGACTTTGAGGCCTATACTAATCTGATCAGAGGGACTTAAAGGACAGTGTTTGCCCCTTGCCCTCCAAGGTCGACTAAGTTCCAGGGGACTATGGAACATCTCTCAAATGTCTTGCAACTGTGGTGAGTCACCTGTCCTATTGTTCAGGAAGGCCATGGAGACCCCACGAGATGGACTTGAACCAGTGTTCAGTCTACAAAGAGGAGAAAAAGAATGTTTGGGGGGGCTGGAGAGATGGCTCAGCAGTTAAGAGCACTGACTGTTCTTGCAGAGGACCCGGGTTCAATTCCCAGCACCCACATGGTGGCTATGAACCATTCTTAACTCCAGTTCCAGGGGAATCTGAAGCCCTCTTCTGACGTCCATGGCATTGCATGACATGGGTGCACTCACATACACGCAGGCAAAACACCCGTACACATAAAATAGAAATAATAAAAAAATTTTTTTTCAAAAAGGAATGTTTGGTTTTAACCAAGCTCTATCTACATATTACATGGTAATTAAAAGTACCAGACTGGTGGAACTAACCTTCTTTGATGTCTAACAGCCATACTTCGAGGCTGTTAAAACTAATCTGGTCAGAGGGACTTAAAGGACAGTTTTTGCCCTCCTTGCCCTCCAAGGTCGACTAAGTCCCAGGGGACTATGAAGCATCCCAAAACAGCAAGCTCCATGTTCAGGGAAGAAATCCTGCTTCAAAAGAAATACAGAGTGACCAAGGAAGACACCTGACATCGACCTCTAGCCTCCACACACATGCACAAACATGCGCTCCCACAAACAGACACACACCAAAATAAAAAACTAAAGAAGTAAATGTAGATTTTATATTATAAAAATTTTACTTCAATCCTTAAAAATGTCTCCAATGTCTTCTATGATGCAGGGAGATATCCAAGTGCTTGGTGGACACCTCTGTGGCACATAGGTCCCATGTAAAATGAAGCTAAGCACCACAAAAAATCTTTACATAACTGTCCCCTCTGATCCACTGTCCATCTCCCCACATCAGCTTTTCATGGTGGTGTGCAGTAAACATACGGGGATTCCCAGCAGCACCCTGAACTCTGCTTTCCATGCCTTCTGCTTCCTGCCTGCTGTCCCCTCCAGCCACACCCTGGCAGCTCTTCTTCAGAACCACAGTCCTATCACTCCAGACCATGGCCTCAATTCATCTCCATGGTCTACCCCAGTGTGAAATAAGTCAATGCCAGAGGGCTGGGTGGACTCCAGCATTAGGGTTTGTTGAAATATGCAGACAGAACAGCTCTCTTACTAATAGGAGCAGAGGGAGGAGACACTCCTTGAGAGCTTGGCAGAGACAGAACCAAGCCCTACTTCACCCTAGAAATAATTAATATGCCTCAAGTAGCAGAGAAGGGGAAGGTTTCTGCTCCCCAGACAACAATGAAGAAAGGAAACAGAACACACGATGGGGAAGGGTGGGCAAACAGGAAGCCTGTGCTGCAGAAAGTTTGGGGGTGGCAGTGGTGTCTCCTGGTGGGCATAGCCACCACCATCTCAGAGGCCAGGGAAGGAGGGCTGAGCAATGGGGATCCGCTGGGCACCGTGGCCCCTGGCTACAAAGTGCTGGTGTTCCTCTCTCCCCATCAGCCCTTCTACTTACATTTCCAAATGGTAAAAAATTCAATGTTACATTTCCAGGCTCCGCAAAGCCAAAAGCTGACAGGTCTGCGCTCTTCCCCGGAGCTACTGAGCTATCTGAGCCCTCTGCACCAGTGCGAAGTGGGAAGGACGGTGCCTGCAGAAGGCGAAGGGTGAAGCCTCACAACCTTATATGGTGTGGGCATGTGAGGGCAAGGGCAAGGGCTCCACTTCCTCCTGAGCAGTGGCAGACAGCTGGAGTCCATCCATTCCAGCAGTACAGCTGGGATTCTAATGGACTCATGTGAGCCCTTCCAAGAGAAGCCTCGACATAGGGATCTACGCCACTCCCAGCCTGCTTCACAGGATTGAAGTCCCCAGGGCTCTCAGCGTGCAGAGCACTGTGCGCCCTCCCAGTGGGTATAGAATGGTTCTTCTCCAGTCCTCCTTCTTCCAAAAGGGTTGGAAAGCTTTTACAAGAACTTATCAGTCACGACACCATGTTGTCCCGAGCAGTAGCAGTGATGGCGACACCTGTGCTCTCCTGTGAACTACAACGGCAAGTGGGGCTTGTGCACTTGGTATAAACTGGTTTTCTAGATCTAAACTCCACATCCAGAAAGCTGTTTACAACACTGTGGCCTTTGGGGACAGGGCAAGACAGGAAGTGTGTGGGCAGCACTGACTAAGAAGTCTTTCAGCTGAAGAGCATAAATCAGAATTCTCCCTGAACACAAGAACATGGAGATGCTGTCACGCTAGAAGAGACGAGGAGGGAAGATGCAGGATAGAGCACGATTAAGGCCAGAGCAAAAATACAAGCAAAATGTTTGTCACAGGCACAATTCCTAACATCTGGGCAGGAAGCAGCTACAGAAAACTGTCACTCAGTTTATCCCAAGACAGCCAGAAGATGTGTCTACACCAGCATGAAAATTTAATGAGGACAGGAGGCAAAGCACTCCACACAGGATCCTGAACCACATCAGTGAGCCAGAAGTTACAGTTCTGCCTTTAGCTAAGAGTCCTCATTTGCAGTTTGTCACAAAAACAGAAGCAAGTGGACAGAGCCCAACCTTCAGCCCCCACAGAGAAGGAAAGCCAGGTTGTGAAGGACAGAGGAGGGAGGGCTGGCTAGCAGGGGAACTGCCAGACCAGGAGGACATTACTATAACAGCATCCCAGCAGCATGCCAAGGAACAAGAACAATGCAGTAACAGGACTGTGTTCCAGCTCAGTGGCACCTGTTAGTTCGGAACTAATATCAAAATGTGACTAACACAAGCTGGAGTCCCTGCACAGTGACGGTCCTTTATCAGTCTACTCTGGAATAATTTTGAGTACCTCCCAGTCTTTAGGGTACCTTAGCTCCTTCCCAGATTACCCACTCTGAAGACCCCATGCAAAGGCAGAGCACACTGACTGGCACTTACCAGTGTCTAGCACATCGCAGTATAAATTCCATCCAGAACCCAAGCAGGGCCAGGAGAGCTACTAATACCAATACGTACCACTCTGTCCCTAGTCTTCCTCAGAAAAGGAGGAGGCATCTAGGGCCTATGGACCACAGAACAACGATCAGTCCAAGAAAAGGGCATCTATAAGCCCATCCTAGGGGTTCTGAGAATACAGCATTGTGAGAAGAGCTTCTTCCAAGCCTGGCACTCTTGGTTCACTGGGCAGGCTTCCATGCTTGACCCCTCAAGTCTCCCAACAACCGGCATCCAACCCACTTCTGGGAGGAAGCACAAAAGCCCAGATCCCAGGAGCTCTAATAGCAACCCATAAACATGGAAATACATATAAACACTGTGCTCTCAAAGTAACAGCTGCACCTAAACACCAGAGGACAGGGCTACAAATGTCCAAAAGAGAAAGAAAGAGTATCTCCAACCATCCAATAGAACTCAGGAAGCTCTATAAAAACAGGTTCATTTAATAGGAAAAGATGAGTTCACTCATTGACCACACATCCACTATGACAGACTCAAGAGACTGAAGGGAGCTAAGGCCTAAAACCTGCTCAGAGCAGCCCACAGCACATAGCCATGTGTAGCCCCTAATGGCCTTTCAGCTCCCTGGACAGCCCACAGCTACTGCACAGGACTGAGGCCTCCGTGCTCCTGCTGGTCAAGATGAGAAGGGGCTCCCACAGCAAAGTGCTCCATCAGAGGCCTGTTCTCCCCTTTGCCGACACACACACTGTCAAATGGACCCAGGGAGTGGTCACCTCAGCTCCCTGCCAACAGCATCAGCTGCCTCAAAGTGACTCACCGTCCATAGTAAACGGTAATGATGCCCACAGAACTTATCCGTGAGACACAAAAGGAGCTGGAATCCACCCCAGAAGAGACGTGGGCCCTTCCACTCCTGGCTCTGGGGAAAGAAGACCTGGCAAGTGGGCTCATCCTGCTGGCTGCGTCAGCTCCTAATTTGCATCTTGTGATAAACTGCCAGTACCCCAATCTGCTAGGCAGATTCCTAGAAGGGTTAGTTCTGCACTGTGTATTCCCAGAGTTAGAAGGCTGTGCTCCTGGCTCCCAATAAAGCTTCCACTTGAGGCTCATCATGAAACAAGGAGCTTTTACTGCAGATTGTCCAGCTGAAGCAGCGGCTGGCGTTTTCCCTTCACTCTTCTACAGAACAAAAATTGATGGCCCTAAAGGTAATAAGGTAAAGCCTTAAATTTAACCAGAGCAAATATTTCACTAGCAGAAAACTGGTAAATTGTTTAGAAAAGGACTCAATCAACCAGCCAAGGAAATACAGCCCTATATAGAACCTGGCAGCCTTCAGAAATAAATAGAATCATTGTGGTTTATCTAAATTCCTCCCTCAACCAAAATCACCTTTATCAAAAGCATCTAATCTGAACTGTCACGGCTAGAAAAGCAAGCAAGAAGAGTGAGCTTTGAAGCTGGCAAGCGAGTGGTGTGCCAATGAGCGGTGTGCCATGGTCCCTTAGCTCTGTGGGTCACGGTCAGTTTCCTGCTCCTCCACACTCTGTTCTCACCACACCACCGCAGAGGCGGATCTGATTTCAGTAAACATGAATGAAACGACCTCACTGCAAATTACCCAACCTTTGTGAGTATTGCAATAAAGCAGATACAGAGAGAGAAAACCGCATCTCTGGGTCTTTCCATTAAAAGTCTAGGAAATTTAATAACATCCCCATTGTTTGGTTGCAGAGGCACATCAACCTCTCTTTACTACAGCAGAAACACAAGAGCTCTGGAGGGGGCAATAGAGTGGTACGTGTTTGACTCGGTGATGCTTCAAAGACCTGATTTACAGTCAGGGGCCAGGCACCTTGCACCACACATCTGAGTCTATAATTGCCGCACATTCTGTGCAAACTTAACACCCGCAGCATGATGTCTGCACCCATGGAGTGGTTCTGCGTCGAAGCCAGGCCTCTTTGCTCTAGCCTCAGCCCACATGAAGGCAACAGGGCAGAGAAGCCCAGCATGCACACCAGGGCCTGGACTATTAGTACAGGGGCTTACAGCAAAGGCCCTGCAGTCAGTGTGCTCCATCCAGTCAGAGATAACCTGCGACACCGGTAACTTGGGCTTTTTTTCTTCTTCTTCAATGAAGGAGTCCCACTAATGACTTCCTTCAGGAAATTCTGAGACATTTTTAGCACATTTAAAAATGAATGGCATTCGAAAAGAAAATATTCAGTGTTCCTAGCTGTGGTCTAGTTTTCTGAATGTAGGAAAAGACCCTGCAGTCTGCACGCACAGCTTCCTGCTAAGCTGCAGCTAACACTTTACTCCAAATTCTAGTCTATGAACCAACCCAGATGGAATCCCACCTGGGCTGCTACGCTGACATATTTTCCTGAACATCCTGTAGCCTTAAAACCACCTCCATCTACCAAACTCTTTTGTTCAGGAAAACAAGATCTGAGCCTACAGATCCACTCCTGAAATCTGCTGATGTTAATGGACTTCCAAGACTAGAGTTTCCCTGAGGACTGTGCCCACTGTGCCAGCCCCACTCCCCCATCTCATCCTGCATTTGCTTCATACTGCTGTCCTTGTGTCCAGGCTCACTCACCTGCATGTAAGTATGGCCTGCCTTATGTCACAATCCATGGAACAGATTTGCTCTCAGACAGAAATTCTTAAAAGCAACAGATCCTACTTTAAAAGTTTTCACTCTTAGCCAGTACGACACCTGCCAAGCCACAACAATAAAGATGGCAGTAAAACACACAAAAATGAAACACGAATATCCTGAAATCGTAAACATACATAACCTGAAAGAAGAAAATAATCATTAGAACAGCAGAGCTCACTCTAAGAACAGCCTTGGGAAAACCTGAACTGATCTGATAGCTCTCTGAGCTCACAACTGGAAGCTCTGAGTATTGTGGTCATGCTGTTCCACCTAAACCAAATAAGCAGAGCATGAAGCCAACCCAGGAAAGGCAGGGGCAGCCCAGTCGGAAGGGCACTGTTCCAACACACAGTGCGGAAGGCAGCACAATCACACTGCTCCACGCTCCCTTCAATGCCTGCCCACCTTCTGACACACAGGACACCTTCAAAGTCGTCAAAGGAGCTATTCTTTCACGGGACTCTGGCATCTCAACTACTTTTAAAGGAAAATAACATCAAACTCTCTCTCCAATACGCACCCAACTGCCAAATATACTACAGTCTCCAGAATTTTTATATGAACCATCAAAGAAAAACAGATTTGAGAGACAAAAAGCAATCCTTTAGGTGCATATCAAAACAAGCCCTGAGAACCTGCCTTCTAAAGAACAAAGGCCCAACTGCAAAGCAGAGCCCCGGGGACCTTCCCAGCAATTAGTCATCTGCCAGGGGCCACTGCGGAAATTACCTACAGGCATTGCTAAAGGTAGAACAAGTTTATTTCTGACAATCTTGAAGAATGTAAAGAATGTACAAGAGGCCCCTGAATTGAGATCTGTGGATAAACAATTTATAAATCAGCCTCTTGAGCAGGCAAAGGTTAAGCAGCTCAGTTCTAAAACTTTTTTTTCCTTCCCATTACACTTACAGCCAAAAGACAGGAGTCAAAACCACACTGTAAGCACCCAGCTAAGGCCTCCCCCACCCACCTCACCTGCTGACTAACACACCTGTAGACGGTTCCAAGTGCCACACCTCACACAAGCGGACTATAAATGCACTTCCATCAACACCCCAAGTTTCTAATTTCCTATTCAATTTATTAAATCTTCAAAACGGTTATGAGAAAGGATGAAGGAAACAGGTCTCCCAGCTGTTGACAGATAGCTAAGATCTTATGGGCAATGTGACAGAGTTAAATTCTAGGCACTTTTCAGTAAAAGTACGAACTGTAAGAGATAAGCAACAAAACACATTTATTGGTAGCTGGCTCCCTGGAAGGATTCTTACCTCCTAAATCAGAGGCCAAGTGCATAAGAGGTACCACCCTTTGAACACTAGGTACTTTTTTCTCCCCTGTCTGAAAACTGAAGGAAAGAAAGACGGACGGACAGCTCTCCCTAGCTGATACTGTAGACTCGTTACTGAAAATTCATTTTCTGTGCAAAATAAAAACCATGATTTAAGAGTAACATGAAGGACAGTTTTTCTTTCCTAAAAGTTTTCTGGGGGAAATTACAGCAATCAATAGCCTCCCAGAAGCATGGCTCCCAACACCCTGTGAGCTGTGGATGGAAAGAGTGGGCACGCACCACAGGCTAGCGGGTGAAGTACTGAAAAGGGGAAGTACTCGAGCTTACCCTTGGCTGCCAGTTCTCATACTGCTTCTGTAAGTTCGCACCAATGGTTTCCAGAGCTTTCTGAGGACCCATAGACAAAGGATCTGTGGAAGCAACAGTAAGAGAAAGCTTAGTATGCACGCAGCTCCTCCGCTGGGATGCTCTGCAGGGAGCAGCTTCTTTCACAAGGCAAAGTCACAAAGATACAGCCAGGCCTCGGGTTTATCTGCGCCTAACCAAAGCAAGGAAGTGATGATGCACCCCAACAGGCTCCCAAGCCCACGAGCACTGCTCCCTACCACGTCCCTGCACAGCGGCCGCTTTTCTCTCTCCCACTTGTGTGTGCAGCATCTGCCATTCTCCCCAACTCTCCTCTGCTCTTGTGCAGCTCAGGCTGTCAGAAAAGGCCTGGGCTGTGCTTCTACCAGGAGACTGTGCACATGGGACCCTGTAGAGAACACTGAGTTCTGTGTTAAACCTACAGCCCTACTGAGTGCAGGGCAGGGGAAGAAAGAGGGCAGGGGCAAAGGACAACACATTACAGTTTTCACCCACATTGTAATTTCTCTCTCTCTCTCTCTCTCTCTCTCTCTCTCTCTCTCTCTCTCTCTCTCTCTCTCTCTCTCTCTCTCTCTCTCTCTCTCTCTCTCTCTCTCTCTCTCTCTCTCTCTCTCTCTCTCTCTCTCTCTCTCTCTCTCTCTCTCTCTCTCTCTCTCTCTCTCTCTCTCTCTCTCTCTCTCTCTCTCTCTCTCTCTCTCTCTCTCTCTCTCTCTCTCTCTCTCTCTCTCTCTCTCTCTCTCTCTCTCTCTCTCTCTCTCTCTCTCTCTCTCTCTCTCTCTCTCTCTCTCTCTCTCTCTCTCTCTCTCTCTCTCTCTCTCTCTCTCACACACACACACACACACACACACACACACACACACACAATTTTTACAAACATATGGAGATGGCCCTGGTTTCCTGCTTATTTAGAGTTGTTTCTATGCTAATAGTCCTAAGCCTGCAGTGCTCACACCTGCCTGATCTCAGGATCCCTTTCCAGTCCTTAAACATCTGAAGATCCAAAGAGCTTGTGTCTACTGATGTATACCTTATCAGAATGAGAACCAGGCAGGAGGATCACAAGTTCAAGGCCAGCCTGGGTTACCAAAAGAGTGAGAGCAGGAGCAGAGGAAATATTTAATTCTGATAAGAGAAAAATTCTAATGTATTTTTATTCATTTATTTAAAATATGATAAACCCACTGTTTTAATATGAATATTTATGATGAAAAATAATTATAGTCTCTCCAAAAATTTAGTGAGAGGGGCTAGGGATAGAGTTGTAGAATGCTTGCTGAGCATGCACTA
>NW_008328704.1:1488576-1489531 GCF_000622305.1 Nannospalax galili
TTTAATCCCAGCACTTGGGAGGCAGAGGCAGGCAGATCTCTGTGAGTTCCAGGCCAGCTAGGGCTACATGGAGACCCTGTCTCAAAAAGACAAAAAAAAATCACGCAAAGTTTAGTGAGAAGAGCACCCTGCTGTAAATGTCTTCCATGTCTAACCAGCAGGTGGCAGCTAGACTGCCTGGTTCTGCATTTGCCTCTTGCCAGCCGTAGTTTCAGTTGCTGCACATGAAGGAAGTCATAGCTCACACCCACAGAGATCACAGGAAGGAAGGGCCATCTTGAATAGTGACACAGCAGATCACCACTCTTTCCTCCGCTATGGCATCTCTCCAAGGTTTTGCTATGTGATGTCTGGGATGTGTCAATGAACTTGGGCTGCTCGGATGGCCATTCGGAAAACACTGGTTCACTGAGTGACACAGATATTCTGGATTTCATTGTATTTCATTCTCTAGTATTTAAAAACAATCCATACTCACCCACACAACAAAATCTCATCAGGGAAATACTTTCAGTACCAAAACGCTGCTGACTCAGTGCAGATAAAGTTTACAAATTCTAATGTTTAATCTCAATTTTTGACACTGGCAACAAATCCCATCAGCTGATTTCCCTAAAGCAGCAGGCCGGCCCAGTGCACTCATTTCCAGAACACGTGTCATCCTTCCAGTCAAGATGGCAAGTCATAGTCTGGCTCAGTTCGACTCCAGCTGCTATGGGGCGTCTCCTGGTACGCACAATGCTGCTAATCAGCAAAGGGCTCCCCACAGACCTCCAATGTCATCATACAAAAATTCCTATTTTAAAAAGTGCTCTTGCGTGGTGGCGCACGCCTTTAATCCCAGAACTAGGGAGAAAGAGGTGGGCGGATCTCTGTGAGTTCGAGGACAGCCTGGTCTACATAGTGAGTTCCAGGCCAGTTGGGGCTACAGGGAGACCCTGTCTCAAAAAGACCA